>NC_056726.1:192277393-192324893 GCF_019279795.1 Protopterus annectens
AAATATTCTGCATTATGCCAGTGGTGTTATTCAGTTGCAGGAAATTCTGTATATCATGTTAAACCCCTTTATATCTACTACAAGTCTAATGAAAAATTGAAAGATGCACACATAAGCCCATCAAAAGAAAGACAACTTTGAGATCTGAATAGCAATTCCAAGAAAGTTCGCAGACTGTCAGTAGCAAACACTATATTTGATTTCATGTCTTCATACATGCATGACAGTAAATTTCAACTACTACTGCCCAAAGCCTCAGTTCACCAGCCTAAGAAAGTAGAGATGCACGGATTACCAGACCGCTATCTCTAAGTAGTTGGCTAGCCATTTTCTATTGAATGATGTATGTTCTGAGCCATGCTTCATGAAATAAAAAAATAACATAGATATGCATCTCTAGGAGGGATGACCATACATGTAAACAAATGAAGGGTTCCAGCATCAAATCAAACAAAATTAATAGCCATTGGAATTCCTTGTGAACTGTCTATGCAAGAGATGTGCTGTGCAGAGTTCTTGAGATGTTACCTGCTACTAGAAATTATTAAAGTGGAAGATAACATTTTCTGAAATGTAATACATGATGATAATTGATAGCTTGACACATTAATTATTGCAGCTGAAATATGCTATTTTGTTGATCACTGTTGTAATCATATGCCTAGAGGTAACTGTTTTATATATGCGCACACACAAGTGCATGCATGTTTAAATATGCATATACCTAATATGTCTGTCTTACAATAACTGGAATATGTATTTCTGTTTGTCGGTGTCTTTAGTTTAGATACTACTTGTATGCTATATAATTATAACTTATTATACCGCATTATGTTGTATTTGCCTTTTGGCCCAGGAAAAGGCTGAAAAAGAGTTCTCAGACTAGTTCATTCTCCTGGTTAACAAACTCATATAAATCAGTGTAGAAAAAGGGTGCCCCATTGCTAAATTCTGTAATGCTGATGTTACTTCTGATGTAAATGTTAAATACTAAACATGGAGAGGAACTTGTGTACAATGTCAAACATGGAATTTGATAAGACCTCTGTAAAGTGTAGTTGAAACTGTATTTTGTTTCTGCACAACTGTTATGCCTGTTTGGTCACTGAGACATGGTTTAAAGCTGCAGAGAGCACATCGGCAATGCAAGGCTATAATGCCTTCCACAAATTTAGAATGGCTACTACACAGCCATGGACTAAAGGTGGAGGTGTTTTGCCTTACATCAGAAATAAATATACCTCAAGGATGGTCAAAGAGGACAATGCACTTGAGCTTCTCCACATTCCAATAACATAGGCAAAATCCCATACCACTTCCTTACAAGCTACACGTCCCCTCTATAAACCCAGGAAACCCATAACATGTATTAAATTATTGAAAACACTCACCAAATACTATATTCATTGGTGACTTTAATTACCCCACTTTTAACTGGGAATCCTATACAACACCAAATGTGCAGGGACCGAGATTCCTGGATTTTGTAAACACAAACTCTGGATCAAATAATCACTATGCTGAGCAGGAATGCAAACATACTGGATCCTATCCTCACTAATTTGACAGAGTGCTGCACCCCCTCTAGTGTAATGTCTTCTCTGATAAGGTCATACCACAAAAAGTCTCCTTTGAATTAAAAATATAACCCTGACCCCCAGCTAAGCCTGGAATGTTCAGGAATTACTCTAAGGCTAACTTCCTACTATTAAGTGATAAACTGGCAAATTTTCAAGCTCCCATAAATCCTGAGAACACTGGTGCCTATGTAGAACTCTTCACAGAAACCCTGTATAAGTATGTTAATAGCTACATAGAGGTAGCTGTACCCAACACAAAGAAGTATAGAAGTAACTCAAAAAACAAGCCACCCCGGTAGAATCACAGCATTAGTAGGCTGTATAACAAAAGGAAAAGAAACATGTCAAAAATTAGGAGGTGTAGCACCTAGCAGGATAAAAGAACTATCATGAAACTAAGCAAACCTAACGTAAGCAAATCTTTGTAGAGATCATTGCTAATGGAGCCTCCTACACTGAGCCAGAAGATATAGCAAACTTACTAGCAGACAAATTCATCTCTAACTTTACCTCTTTCTCTCCCTCAACCTCTCATTAGGAAATACCATTATCATCATGGAAATGATCAGTAATGACATAGAAAACCTCTAGACACTGGACCCAACCCAATTTGGTTTTGTCAAGTGCAGGTCATGCCTACTCAATCTGTCCGGCTTCTTTGAGAAGGCCACCAAAGCAATGGATGAGGGCAAAACAGTTCACACTGCCTACCTTGACCAGGCCAAGGCATTTAACACAATACCCCACTCAGACATTATTGACAAACTCTTATGTCACCCGGTGGATAGCAGCTGGCTAACAGACATGACCCAGAAATTTAGAATTAGGGAGTCCACGTCTACAAAGAAGCCAATTACAAGCAGAGTTCCTCAAGGATTGGTCCTTGCCCTTTAACCTACTTAACATGGTAAGATGTCTACAAGGATGATGTGGAATCTGGTGAAAGAAGCCACCTTCCAGTAGTTAAAGAACTTCCTGTGCTTGGAAACAATGTTGGCATCTCCTTATTTTGGTAAGCACTTTGTAGTTTACACTGATTTGTCTGATGCCGGCCTGGATGCAATGCTATTGAAAAGGTTGGTTGATGAGGCGCATCCAGTTTGCTTCCTCAGCGGGAAATTTACATGCTATGAGACGTTTACATAGACTGTCAAAAAATGGCCCCAGCTATATGACTCTCTTCGATTGATCAAGACTCCAACTAGAATTAACAAAGCCAGATCTAAAGAATACATCCTAGACTGGATTCTAACATCTCCCCTAAACAGTGTTGCCACAAGCTGCACTCAGCAAAATAGCCTAAGTGGCCACTAGCTAAGCTACATAATCAGATACCTCAAACAGTTCCACAAAGATCATCACTGTAACACATTTAGAAACTTTGATAACTTCATTAAAGGAACTTCCAGTGTGTTCCAGATCAGCTGAGCTCCACTTAAAGCTTTTCCCCTTAATGAAGCAGTAGACATACTTAATACAGTATTTCTAAATATCCAGGCAGAAAAAGCACCACTAAGAAGCAAAAGAGTTAAAACATTGAATATTTGAACTGTATCTTACTGAAATTGGTACACCTTGTTTGCTGTAGCATAGACTAGATCAAGGCCTGCTGAATCTAGCTTTGTTTGTATGCTTATTTCCCTGGAATGCTAATTCCACCTAAAACGCGGCTTCTCAGCGCTTCTGTGGATCCCTAGTGATATCTGCATTGCTTACTGTACTTATTTCCTTGCTTCGCTTGAAAGAAAGTTACTGTTTGTCGTTTTTGCATTTAAGTTACCTGTAACACATTGCACTTGTTACCTGGCACTTGCTCACTAAAGCAATTATAAGTCGGCACTAAAAATTAAAAGCACTACACCCTCGCTCCCCATTGGCCCTTGTTTTCAATTATAAAGGAATTCCAAATATTATTCTAGCATGTCCAAAGGTCAGTTGTCAATCTCCTCTCCGGTCCAGCTGGTGAATATGGGAATCTTGAGGCAATGTTACAACTGCCTCATGTACACAGACAACCCTCTCCTCCTCCCAACAAATTCCAACACATGTGAGAGATGCAACCATATAGCCAAACTGGAGGCTAAGCTCTCTCAACTCAGTACTGGCATAACCAGTCAGGAGGAGAAGGAAACCACACTCACTACAATTCCAGTCTCACATAGACCTACCACGACAGCAAACCAAACACATAATCACACAAAAACATACTCGAGGCTCTAAATAAAGATCTGCCTAAGCAGCAGAGACCTCCAAAGCAGACACCCAAGCAACCGCTACCCCAAAACAAAACACGTGCAACACATATCTCACAAAGCCAGTGTGCCGAACAGTCACAGCCCTTAAGGCTAAACAACACACCTGATACACTTGTAATAGGTGACTCTATCGTCAGGCACACTGGCGCCCCACTCACCAGGCTGAACAAGGAGAAGGTCACGGTGAGCAGCCTGTCTGGCGCTAGGATCCGCCACATAACACAAGCACTCAGGTCACTCCAAGGCAAGTACAAATATGACTCAGTCATTGTCCATGCTGGTGTGAATGACCTGAGACGTACCTCCCTGGACTACATGAAAAGAGACATAGAGGAGCTCTCTGAGCATGTAGCCCAGGCTGGTATGACCCTGACCTTGAGTAGCATCTTACCCTCACCAAGAATGATGCCACAATATGAAGACAAGATGATCAATTTCAACAATTGGCTTAAGTATTGGTGTCATTCAAAGGGGATGCAATGCCTGTCAGCTTGGGATGATATGCACGACAAGCCACGATGCTTTGCTAGGGACGGCTTGCACCTGTCACCCCTGGGCTTTCGGATATTGGCAAAGGCTCTTGCTACCCCCATAGTGCCTTTTTTAGGCAAGGCTCAAAAGACAAACCCACCTCCATAGGTATCACAAGGGATAAGAAACTAAGAGTAATGCTACTCAACACTAGAAGTCTAAACCTCAAGATGCACGCACTCGAAACTCTCCTTAGCATGGAGAACATCGATATCTGTGCAGTAACATAAACCTGGTTCAGGACTCCCGAGAGCACCCCAGCACTACCAGGTTATACCTCATACCATGCTTTTCGCCCCCAAAATTTGGACGAACCATAAAAGGAGGGGAGTATCGATATTCATCAAAGATACCCACACCTCCAGGTTGGTGGCAAAGCACGAAGCATCAGAGACTATCCATGTGCAACTAACAGTGGGTAAAACTGCCTTCCAGTTTATAGCCTGCTACAGACCACCCTCCCAAACCCAGGAACCCCACTCGGCCTTCCTGAGAACACTGGAAAATATGAAGGTCTCTCCTAACACCATTATATTGGGCGACTTCAACTACCCAAACATAGATTGGGAGCATTACTCTAGCTCCAACACCCTTGCCCAAAGGTTCCTAGAATTCATAAACTCAAATGCTATGGAACAACTTGTTACCACTCCCACAAGGGGGAAAACATACTGGACCTGATCATCACCAACATGGGGACTCTATGCTCCAGACCAGAAGTGTATCCCTCACTGGTAAGATCAGACCATAAACTGATCTCACTGGATATTCACATCCCGACCACACCCCCTGCCCAGAAAACCACAGTGAAAAACTTCTCTAAAGCAAATTTCACACTCCTCAAAACCAAGGTGGAATCCTTCAAAGCCCCCGGGCCTGTGGAAAATACGGCCCAGACCACAGAATCCTTTATAAATGCATTCTATGAACACCTTCAGGAATGCATGGATCATGCAATCCCAAATAAAACCAAGACCCAATCCTCCAAAGGCAGACGACCTGTCTGGTGGACCCCAGCCATAAACAAACTATACAATAGAAGGAGGAAGCTACTACATGATAGAGCAAAATCCCAAAAAGGGAAGGCATCTCTGATCAGTATTAGCAAAAACTAAGGGCACTCATAAAATCGTCAAAGGCCAGCTTCGAGAGAAAAATTGCACAGGACACTAAAGATAATCACAAGGCTTTCTTTAGTTATGTTAGGAACCTGGGTGGGAATTCCCAGATATGCTCAGAATTAGTCCAAAATGACAAAAATACACTGATCCCACAGACATTGCCAACATCCTAGCTGACAGGTTCAGCGCAAACTCCCCACCAAAAGGGCAAATATCTATCCCAGCAGAGTGCTGCCCCCGACATCTCAGATGCTCAGGTGGGTGCCGCTCTCTCCAAAGCAAAAACACAGCATCAATGGGACCAGACGGTGTCCCAGGCTGCGTCCTACATGAACTCCAAGAAGAGCTAAACCCAAACATAAAACTACTGTTCAATCTCAGCCTTACTACAGGATATGTACCCAAAGAGTGGCGTACAGCAACAATGGTTTCTCTCCACAAAGGTGGTGCCTCAACAGACCCTGGAAACTATCGCCCCATAAGCCTGACTAGCTTGGTCTGCAAAGCTATGGAAAGGATCATCATGGACCTCATAAATAAAGATATTGGGGAGCTACAGACACTGGATCCTACCCAGTATGGCTTTGTTAAGGGCAGATCCTGCCTCTTAAACCTGGTTGACTTCTTTGAAACAGTCACCAAGGCCATTGACGAAGGGAAGGTGGTCCACACAGCCTATCTGGACCTCGCAAAAGCCTTCGATACAATACCCCACTCAGGCATTATAGATAAGCTCACCAGCTTAAATATAAACCCCTATGTCACTAGATGGGTTGCAAACTGGCTCAAGGACAGAACCCACATGGTTAGAATTGCTGGAGCCATGTCAGACTCCAAACCAGTTACAAGTGGCATCCCACAAGGCTCAGTCCTGGGACCTCTCTTGTTTGGTATATATTTCTCGGAGGTACAGGCCAGCACGGAAGGACTGTGGCTGACCAAGTTCGCAGATGACTGCAAACTGGGCGCCATAATCGACTCTCCAGCCGACACAAGCATCCTCCAAAAGGGCCTCATAGAAACAGACAACTGGTGCCAGAGCCATGGCCTCAAGCTAAATCCCAAAAAGTGTATAGTCATCCCCTTTGGCAAAAACAAAGTGCCCACAAATTACCACATAGGTGGTAATCCATTAAGTACAGAAGAAGTCATTAGGGACCTGGGGACCCAAGTTGATAGCAATCTCTCATTTGACAACCACGTGGCCAAAGTGGTTAGAAAAACATTTTATATAGCCCACCTAATCATGAAGGGATTCACATCTAGATTAGGGAGGTCATCGTGCCTCTTTACTCATCCCTCATCAGGCCCATAATCGAGTACAATGCCCCTTTTGGGATGTACCTTACCAAACACCTGCAGCAACTGGAAAGACCCCAAAAGTACCTCACCAAGAGGATCAAAGGGCTCAAACAGATGCCATATGCTGCCCGGTTAAAGAAACTCCAGCTCTACTCAGTGGCATACCGCCTGCTCAGAGGTGACCTGTGCCTGACGATAAGGCCATGTCCAACCCGAATTAAGGGACATGCTGCACCTCAAAAATCCAAATCCCATCGAGCTACACGCTCGAGAGACTTGAACCTCAGCACTGAAATAAATAGGACATGCTGGAGGGACAGATTCATAACCCAGAGGCTCCCTTTACTATGGAATAAAATCCCAGTCCAGGTTAGGCAGAGTCCCTCATTGACTCTCTTCAAGAGGAATCTTGATGAGTGGATGGGAGATCATAGGTTTACCCCGGGTATCACTTCTGTGTCACTGTTAGACAGAGGCACAGTATACTAACCTCGAAAAAGGGCATAGCAAAATTAATTTAAAATGGGTGGCGAAAGCCAAACATACTCTGGCTAGGCTTATAAATGCCCTAGGGCAGATAGCCTAGTATGAACCTATGAACCTATGAACATACCAGGCCTTTGGTTAATTAAAAAACAAAGCAACTTAGAGATAAAGCCTTGAAGCCATGGCTAGAAACCAAGTTTCACACATCCCTGCAACAATCTAGCAGTTAAGGAATCATAACAAGCAATGCATAAAATAAGACAAAAAAGTTTATTATAGCAACACCCAAAATTCATCATTAATTAAAAAAAAAGTCTGCAAATCCATAAATGCATTCCTCAATCCTGGAAAATCAATCCAATCCAAGCCACCCCATCCCCAGCCAGCAGCTCCCAAAGCATTACTTTACAGTTTAACTCACATTTTATAAATACAGTAGTCTCCTTCCTACAAAATAAAACTGCTACAAATCCAGCCATCCCACCCCAGTCATTCAAGCAACAACGGACCATATTCACTTCATTGCCAACATCTACAATTAAAAAATACCTACACACATATAAGACAACAGCCACTGCTCCAACCATCATCCATCTGAATAGCTCACAAACTATAGACCAATTGCCATTCACTCAACCATATCCAAAATCTTGGAAAGATGTAATCACTCTCAACCTAACACATATATTATTTCTTAAAACCTCCTCTCTCCTGTAGCATGGTTTCAGACCCAGTCACGATACAACCGCTACCCTTCTAAGGTTCATAAACATAGTAAATCTTAATAGGAATTCACATCTTCTAACTTCAGGCCTATTTCTGGATCTATCCATGGCATTTGACACAGTCAATCATCAACTTCTCCTAACTAAACTCTCTTCCTATGGGCTATCACCCTCTTCACTTAACTGATTTCTTAGTTAACTCACTAATAGGGCTCAAGCAGTGAAATGGCAAGATGATTTGTCCTCTTTCCTTCCAATATCCATGGGAGTCCCACAGAGCTCCAGCCTAGGACTACTTCTGTGTAAGTTATTTATCATTGACCTAAAAACACAGCAGCCAAAGAGGCCACCATAGCACAATACAGCAATGATTCCACTCTAATATGTGCTGCTATGACACTACCCTTGCTCCAAACACTCACCCAGAAATCCTTTTGCTCCACATAAGTTTGTCTTGTCAACTCACAACTTCTCCTGAATCCAAAAAAATAAACTATTACTGTTCACTGCCAACTCTTTCTTCTCCCAAAAAAATACCTTTAATATACTGTCATCCAACAAGTCCAGTATAGAACTGGTATCCCACACAAAACTCGAAGGTGTGATTATAGATGGCTACCTGAAATTTGATCTCCTCCTTCGGCAAACTATAAAGAAGAAACACGAAAAACTAGGCTTGTGTAGAATAAAACACTACCTTACTGACTCTGCTAGACAAAACATAGCCACTTTATTTCTCTTCCTCCCCTTTGTATCCCTGTCCTATCCAAACCAATCTCAACCCCGCCTCTATCAGCCAAAGTAAAATAATCATACAATAAAGTAGCCAAATTCGCAACCAGCCAACAATATAGATCACATCGCTGCCTCCCCCTAAAACAGCTAAACTGGCTCAAACTAAATAATTCTCTGTTATATTCACAATTAATTACAACCTTCAAACTACTGCACAGCCCTGAAAAATTCCAATCTCTTCACTCAATCTGACACTAACAGACCTCTGTGGTCCACTGACAAATCATTACTTCCCATAACTAAAATTAACAACATTGCAGATTACTCCTTGTATTCGCACAATGCATTGCTAAAAGCTAGAATACCATCCCACTCCACTTAAGGTTAGTCTGCAACCTGAATGACTTTAAATGTCAACTGAAGCAACCCTGTACCTGCACCACCCCTGATTAAACTGGTACAAATATAGCTATATGAAATCATGCCTTAGTTCTCTACTGTATAAAACTTAAAGTACTATTATCACAACTATGCCCTTCTCTGTCATCTCATCTCCTTTATCTTCCTTGTGCTTCCACCTCTCCTTTCATTTTTGCCCACTCTAACTCTTTATCATATATTCCTACATCTTAGATTTTGAACAAGTCTTTACAGTGACAAATATTCTTACATAAAACCTGATAATATATGCATACTGATATTGCACTGCATATCCTTTGTATTTTAAAAATAAATATTCATATATAACCCATGTAATTGCTATTTTTAATTTAAACTGTAAAGGAGGTAAGTGATGTTAAGGATGCCTAAATAAGAGAACTGTTGCTCATGAATGAAACTGACACTAAATGATGTAACAATGCAAATGATGTTTATTGTGTTTATGTAATGTAGCTTTTCACCTCAGGCCTAGGCTAAAAAAGGGTGCTGTTCAGTTGGACCTTCCTGTTAAACAGATACCAATAAATGAAATAATAAGTAAATGAATGGAAGCCAGGCATTTACCCGTTGAACCTGCTTTTCCATAAAATGAGTACTGGGGTCCTTACGAGTCTACTTGTTAGAAAAGGAGTTCATCTGTAGTTTGGAACACTCTGCCTTGCAGTGGCTCGATTAGCAAAAGGGAGCAACATTAACACTGTAGACAGACCTTGTCCTTACAGCCCTTCAAGTTTAAAGGTCAGCATCAAACTAGTGCCACGACCACAATGCAGATTGTCTCTATAGGATATACAGACCATCCCATCACCGTGAAACCGATGGTTTCAAGCTGGGGGCAGTCAAGAAAATTTTAATGCTAAACATAGTGAAGAGAGTATTGGTTTGACATAGGTAATATTTATGTCAGAATTCTAATTCATTTCTGAATGTTTTGGCATTTTATTAAATAAAGTAGCTTGGTGTAATTATATGTATAAAAACTTGCAGCTAGAAGGGTTAAATACTTAACTGTGTATGACGTGTTTGTTATAGGATAATTATTTATGATGTAATTCATTGTATTTTGTTCTGACTGGTTGTTTTTGCTTAAATATGGGGTTGTCGTAATGCCCCTTTAAAAATAAGAAGGCAGAAGCCGAGGCACTAGTTTGTTATATAATTAAGTTTTTTGTCTCCTGAACGGTAGCCAAACTTATGATTTTTATAACATTTGTAAATAAGTTTGCAAAATAGCATACAGGAAGTCATTACGCTAAAGTTGGTCTCCTGAAACATTTGAACCAAAAATCCTCATAATTAAAAAGTCGTAGCTGCAAAACATTCAGTTAACATATAAGCAATACACATTTTTAATGACATTATTTTTAACAAATACCCATAAGTCTAACAAAAAGCAAACATTTTGAGCTCAAATTAACACTATCACCCAAAGTATGACACTGAATTTTTGCATCTTTGCTACAAAACGCAATTTACAGAAATGACTATGAAACAACCTTTACAAATATAATTGCACAGCTGCACATAATAGTTTGACAATAGAGTCCTTAGGATGCTGACAGAAAATCTGTATCAGAATTCCGTATAAATAAAAGTTAGAACCATTCATGACAATCAATCAGAACAAACCACACACCTTTTAAATATTAATTTTAACAAATTCTCATAATTCTGCCAAAACATAACATTCTGAACTTAAATTTTCAACATGGCAATATTCACTACTGCCACCTGAACTGTAATGTTGATTTTGTGTAACTCAGATCCAAAATGCAGTTTATGAAAGTTAATCTTAAATGACAGTTAAAATACCCTCATACAGTGGCACACATCAGTTTGACTGAAGGGCCCATAAAATAACTACCCTAAACACTGCTGACCAAAACTTCACATAGTTAAAAATGTATAACTGTACACTACATTGAAGTAAAATGGAAACTGCAACTGTTTTATATTAAAATGCAATACAAAACATATAATTATCATACATAAACCACTAAACTTGAAATTTATACTGAAAGAAAGAAACATACTGATGTTATAAATGTAGTAAGACAATTGGCAGTGTGGATGGCAGACTTTACTACACACACAGACATTGTAAGGTACAAGCCCGAACCCTTGGGTTTGTGGTCATATCTCTACAATGCAGACCTCCTCATCCCTTGTAGGCTTTACACCTGTATACACACATGTGCATATACATTTTATTTTGGGGATTACCTTCAGCTGATCGAACTTAAAAAATGCCGAATGTTATATAGCCGAGACCATATAAGTGACATTTCAGAAGTTCGAAAGTAAATAAAAACAAAAAAAAAAATAAAAACTGGTTTTGTTTGTTTGTTTGTTTGGCGGGGGGGGGGGGCAAGCCCTCCTGCACCCCCCCCCCTTGCTAATTAAATATACCAAATTGAGATTGCACTGCATTGAGGAAAACGGCAAATTTCCCATTTCTCAATGTAAGGTGATCTCCATTCACTCTGTTCTAACTTCTGAAATGTCAGTCATATGGTCTCGGCCATATAATGTTAGGCATTTTGGCAGTTCAATCAGCTGAAGGGAATCCTATTTTGGACACAACAGTTAATTGTGAATAAATTAATTCCCAGAATATTGTGAATAAAATGTAAAATTTGCACAATACTGCGTGCCAAGAGTAGAGACTGGAAGGCAGATTCAACATTATATAGTATAAAATTAGTCCAACAATTACTTTTGTTCAAAGACAGGCAGGGAGAGCAGGATGGCAGCCCTCCCACGAGTATCTGTTCTTCATATTGTGAAATTATCAAATTTCTTTTCTTGTGATAAGGAACAGTTAGATGTTTCTTCTGGAGATTTAAATGTACGTCAGCATTTGCAGTTCCCAGTATTCTGGGACTCGGCATTTTCACATCAGTTAGCGCTGCAGGGCTGACATTTATGCTGACTGGTCTGCAGGACTGCTGGGCTGTCAGACATATACATCAACTATGCACATTCTGACAGACAGAAACACCCACACGTCGTGTGTGTGTGCATGCAGAAAGTCTGTTTTGTTTTAGTATATTAGGCAGTGTGATGAATTTAGTAAGTATTCTCATTAAGCTTCCTCATTAAGGCACTAAGTGGTGTAGCACATGCCAACAGCAGTGTATAAGCTTTTGTATGCACATGGATACATTCATCTACAGAATGTTTTTTTGTGTAATATGTGCAGCTGCAAACAAGTAGGGAACTTCTGCTCAGTCTGGCTTGTATTTATTTACCTTCAGTTTTGCATGCGCAGTATAACCTGGAGAGAATACCCATCATTCCAGATTACATTTGCTAGTGTGAATGAAATATGTATTCTTCAGTTGGGAAACAGTTAACTAAAACTCGGTTTGAATGCATGCAAATATTTTACCCTGACTTTGTGGCATAGGTAATAAAGCCCTGATAACACAGTGTGTGACTACAATTTGAGTAGGGGATCAATATCTAGAAGAGTTCTAAAAAAGAGGATAGGAATGAGAAGTCAGTGTCAGCTTGTCCACCTTTTGGGGGAGGGATAATTGGTTCCATTAGGCCAATCAGCGCCATGCACATAGAAGGTTGCATGGCACTGAAATATCTGAGACTGTTGACTTGAGTTCAGCACTGCCAAATCCGTGACACTAGATTTCATTACAGCATAAATGGAAACATGCATGTGCATAGGGAAGGCATAACATGCCCTTGTGTTGATGGGAGTCTCGTATCAACCATCTTGAGGTGGGTAAGGGCTTAGTAGAAAATGCCGTCATTACCTACAGCTAGATGAAGTAGCTGCTGATGAAATAGGGATGCTATTTAGCTTCCCATCCTGGGAACAATTAGGGACCAGTCCTGAAATATGGACTGCTGTAGTCTGTAGGGAAAGCTTGACCCTTAGACCATTGAGATGAGGGCTTTCTCGACCCCTTGGTGGTACACATAGTCGTCTCAAGACAAGGGCATAACTTCTCCATGGCTGGTGGCCTCCTCCAGTTACTGTCTTCCCAGCATTCTCAACCCTGTGTGGTATGATGTAGCTCGAGTTTGGGAGTGCATGGCTCATAGGATGGGGAATGATGTTCAACAAGGGAGTAGAATAAGCAAAGGAGCACACAGAAGGACAAAGGGAAAGTGCCATAGCACTCAACCTCTTCGCACAAAAAAATCTACACAAAACCAAAAATAATGGGGGGGACAAAGCCACCAAAATAGGGGTAAATATAGTTTAATATTGGTTTTATAAACTAAGAAAGTTGTTAGAATAAAAGATCTTGTGTTACCATGCATTTCATGAAGGATATGAAGTCTGAAACTCAAACGTCTGACATTATTTAGTGAATTCAGCCCTCACAGATTTGCCATAAAGGTCCAGAAAACCACAATTGTTATGAGGAACATACCAAAAATATGAGGCAAAAATCTGGACATTCTGCGAAAATTTGGACAGTTGAGAGATATGAAAAGTGCTGTGGAGGTGTGTTGGAAGAAGGGTGTTTTCAACTGGTGCTCTTTTTATTTTTTAGAAGAGGGGTAGAGGTTAGAAGGAAGCATGGGGAAGTTGTGGTTAGTTAGGCAGTTTTTAGAATTGCAGCAGGGGTATATATAAATACATGTAACATATGCAAAGACTGACAGAGGAAAAAGTGTCAGAATAGGAGACTGCACTGGAGATATGTAGGCAGACCAAGGATGGACAACTGGAAATGGGAATGATTGGAATGCAAACAGGAGTTGGGGAGTTACACACAATTAAGGTGAGAATACTGTGATCCAGGATAGGTTGGGTTGAGGCAGCCTGCCAATCCATTCCAGAGGGAATCCCCCAGAGATCAGTCACCTCCATGGCTGACATGTGGAAAAGGCACTGCCAGTAGTGGCCGCATGGTCAGGCCTGAAGACAATATAGCCCTACCAGCTGCATGAGTATGTGGTCCAAAGTGCCACTACAACCATAAACTCAGCCATCCACCTCAGTCCTTATCAGCCTCTGAACCTCATGCTGGGTGACTCAGCATAGACCCATATTACCATTCTCCAGAACGGAATCTGTGAGCACCTCCCCCCTGAGAAGCAGCAATAGAGACCACCATCAGGCCCTACAGGTCACCGTCTACAGGGTAAATTTCGTAATTTGGGAGAGAGGCAAGGACAGGGACTGCTGTGGACCAAGTACTCTGCAAGATGGCTGGCAGAGAAGATGGTGGCTGCTGCCTCACTACTGCCTGATTGACAGCTGATCTTCCAGAAAAATAAAAATGAATGGAGAAAAAGAAAACAACAAATCAGAGTAACTGAAATAATAATGAAAGGAGAATAGAACTGGGCACAAATGCAATAGTCATTGTGATGCAGCACACTTCATTAAGATTGGCCATGAAAGGAGAACCAACAGTCAGCAAAAGACTGTAAAACAATGGCAGGGGAACAACTATTATACAATGGAGAATAATACCAGGGCATATGAATGCAGACTATATGGCACAGTGTGTAGGACTGTAGCACAGTATAGTATTTGGGTACTGCTGTAGTAACTTTTTACCATATCCTTTAACACGCCCTTACTGAGCTACTGCACCATGGCAAATGCACGGATAACTGGCACAGTTAGGACATTAGCATATTAAATGGATGAAGAATAACAATCTTCAGAACCAATGAACAGCTAAGCAATAGTAAAAGTACAAAAATAAAAAATAAAATACAATTATAAATCAAAATATTCAGTACTAAAACTGATTAAGCACAGTATAATAATGGCATAAACACAGTATACTTATCCCATGCTGGAAGAGTATGGGCTGCTCCTCTGCTAGCTGTTGTGTTTATCACTGTTTCTTCCTCCACTTCAAAACAAAAATAACACATTAATGAGCACAGAATACCCATGACAGTGGTATTACACACTTAGGTATACTTTTCAGGCCTACTAATGCAATGAATCAGCAAAAACAGAAATCTTGCGAAATCATACTAGTCAAGGAATCCCTAGCCTCTTCTTTCCATTTGAGGAGAAACTCTTAGGGTCACCTGCACAGATTACTACATTTATGCCAGCACTGCTTGCTACAGTGTTTTATGCCCATAACATCACTTGCTACCCTGTGAAATATGTGCCAGGCATGCACTTTGTAGAGGGGATCTGAATAGTCCTCCAGCAGGAGCTCCCTGTGTTGTATGTGAGGCAGGTATAACAAGTATTATTTCACTTCCCATTGCATTTGTGGGAGCTCCGCCATAGTCTCATTCTGCTGAGGACATGCCTACTCACCAAGTCAAGTATAGGAGTAAAAGTGATAGCTGGGAAACACCACATGTTGCGGATACCACATGATGTGTGCTGATCAGCAGTGCAGTATGTGTTTTGCCAATCTATGATAGCAAGATGCACACGATCAGCAGATTTTGGGTGCATGACAGCTGTGTGGCCAGGCTCTGCAAGTGGTTATACTCTATGTTAACTACATGCCCAAGCACTGCCATGATGGGTAGGTGGGTAGCATGATGACCATGGTCATTTGTTCATTGACAATCTTTAGTAGCAGGGCTGGGATACACAGCCACACACACATTATTTGATGTCGGTGCTCATGCATTAGCTAAACAGAACTGATAATGTATTGTGCTATTAAAGTAATTCAGAGTCAGTAAAACAAAATCATGTCATTAGCATAATAACTGCACTACAAGCCCCATTGTAACAAGCTAAAAAGATCACTCACTATTTTTGGGTGCCTACTCTACTGTAAGCAACACAGAATCCTAAAGAAAGTGGATGTTATCTGTATGTATTGAAATACAGGAAACGTGACAGTGAACAGGATTACTGGTAATGCTCACCATACGTTGCACTCAGTTCTCCAGGGTGCATGGCTGACACATACTCACACACACACACACACACACACACACACACACACACACACACACACACACACACACACACACACACACACACATATCATAGAGTGGAGCATTGTGTGCACTGACATTTCACTGATCATGGCATGGGTTTGGCAGGATGTTGGGGGTGGGCGATGTGGAGAGAGCAAACTGAAAGAGTGCAGGTAACAAGTAATTTGGGGGGTGCACCCAGCCATGGTGCAGGAAACAGGCAACACAGTCTGCTGTCCTGTGAGGGGCCAGTATCATGGTTCAAGCAGTATAAGGTGCCACCCTGCGGGGGGGGGGTGTATCTAGCTATGTCACCGTTATCAGGAAGGACAGCTTGTAGTTCTGTTTTGGGCATGGACAGCCTTCCATGGCTCAGGAAATAGGCAGTTCTGCTTTGTAACTGGGGATGCTGGGTTTGTAGTACAGTAGGCACAAACTCTGCCTCTGGCATAAGAGACAGCACATGTGTCTGACATGCCAACAGCTACTACACTTTGGTACAGTGTCAGAACAGTTACCTTATAGCAGCACGGAAAGCTGTGCACACCATAAAGATAAAAGAGACATTGAGGTGGCAGTTGTTAGCTGATATGGACAGTCCTTCATTCACACACTGACCCACATGTATATCCACAGGGTGTATTTATATCTGAGATATCATGACACCAAAAGAATGTCAGCACCTGGAAAAGTTCACCCCAGAGGAGACTGAGGTGCTGTTGCTGATCCTGAAGAAAGCTAAGTAGACAAAGTCTTCTTGCACCACGTGTGGCAGGAACTGGTGCAGGACAACAATGAAGTAAGTGATCACAATTGTATGTTAATTCTGGAGCATTGCAGGGTCATTTATATGATCCCCACATCAAGACCAAGGCCCAGTACATAGTCAGGGAGAGTTCAACCAACAGTGTCAAAAAACCAGTACAGCAACATTTCACATACACTGAAGAGTTCCTAATATCTGTCTGTGGTGGCACAGAGAGAATCCTAATACCCAATAATGGAATAAATGTAGGTGCTGGGTTGTCCAGGAATGCCCAAGCTGTGTAGTGGTACATACTAATTTACTCATACATGACTATCTGCATTTATGTCGCCAATGTAAATCAGGGCTGTAACTGAGAATATCTACACCACAAGGTGCTACTGCCCAGTTGTCTGTATTGTATATGCAATTCCAAATGAACATTGCCTTGCACTTTCACAGTTTACTCACATATATTCATCAGCATTTCTATGTCTCAGGGACATTGGGCCTACAATGGAAGCCACCTGCACCACAAGGTACATATGCGCTCATAAGTATGTATAAACCTGCCATCTAGCAGTTTGTCTGATGCATGGTGGTGGAGGGAGTCACATACACTAGCTTACATGCTGGTATGTTGTCTGCATGCTTTCACAGGTTCCGTTGGGAGAGGATCTGGCACTACAAGTCAGTACATGCCTGGTATCACCGTGCCTCTATTGTGTGACAATGGTGGCATCATACATATGGCACAATCTGAGGATCCAGTGGCATTGTCAGTAACACTAACTGTAGAGAGGACAGCAGAAGCCCATGCTTAACTTCCAGCTTCACCTGCGCTTAACACAGGACATCCCATCCATGTCAGATGCATACATGGTGCACAGCAACAGCAGCAGGCACCAGCATCAGAGGGAAGTAGTGCCTACAAGGTGTGCACTCATTTCATTGTGGAGATGCATGTTGGTTGTCATTGACACCCTGAGGGCTGATTATTTCATGATATAGGTGTTACCATAGGCATCAGTCAGTGAATGTGCAGGGCTGTGATCCTGGCACAGACAGATGATGATCAGATCTAGTCAGAGCTGGTTAGTGCACTGCATGTACCTACATAAAGACCTTCAACCATTGCAGGGAATATGGGAGGTAATGCAGGCAAAGGTAGCCCACTTGGCACCCATTAGTGTATACCTTCAATGCTGGGAAATGGTCACCGTAGATGAGGTAGGGGATGGTTGCCCATTGCAGGTGTATATGGCACCTTACCACAAATGGCACAGACCGTTCATGAGATGGGCCCACTATCCATAGCTGCCTCCACCCCTGGCTGTGGTATCTCACTTGGATGTTGCTGATGCTGCTCTGGCTCCAGTGTGGCCTCCATCCCAGCCATGGGCACTCACATGGAGTTTGCTGATGCACCTCTGGCTCCATTGCAGTCTTCACCCCTGGCTGTAGATGCTCAACAAGATGTTGCTGATGCTGATCTAGTTCCATTATGTCCTCCATCCTGGTCATAGATGCTTATCTGGAGTTTTACAAGACTCCTCTGGCTCCACTCAGAACACCCCCTATTGGGCATTCCACTCAGCTTCCTGGCCATGGATACTCACCTGGATGTGGCTGACACTACTGTGGCTCCACTGTGGGCATATCCCCTTGAGCATTCCACTCAACTTTCTGTAGTTCAGCACTGGCCCTCTCCCCTGTAGATGTACTTTGACTGACCATGACATAGTAGCTTCCACTCACCTTTCGGAACCACATAGCTGGGACCATACCACACATGCAACCAGCATGCCACTACATTCTGGGCCACATGCTTTCTATCCTGACACTACAGGGACTCATGGTACACATAACTAACGTTCCATTCCTGGAAGATCCTCAAAATCATCTTGAGAACATGCTTCCTGACATCCCATAATCCCCAGCCATGTGTATGCTCGCCATAGGCTATGACCTTTCCAACTATGCTACTTCTGCTGTCCAGTACCACTGTTCTCCCCTCACCTATGCAAATGATAATTGGATCATAGGAAGTTACTAGGCTAATGGCCCTAGAGCTTTTACAAGCCTAGCCAAGTTACCTTTATTTTCACAATCAGCACCTATTGCCCCTGTCCAAGAGAGACACAGGTGGAACCCTGGAGTGTATTTACTCTTACCCATCCAATTGTTCAGATTGTGTTTGAAGAGGGCGAATGAGGTGCTCTGTTTGACATGAAGTGGGAGTCTGTTCCAAACATGAGGTAACCTCTGGAAGACAAATCTGTCCCTCCAGCAGATTCTATTAGTGTCACATACCAGGTTAAGGTGTTTAGAGTGAGCAACCTGTGTGCCATTTGACTTGCGGATGTGCAGCATTTCCAATAAGGCAGGGTCAGAGATTGCCCTATTCAAAAGGCAGAGATAACCTCTGAGTTTTCTGCATGAAACACAATAATGTGACAGTGACTCCAGCTGATCCACATAGAAAGGATGCTGAAGACCTTGAATTTTCCTTGTGAGGAACATTTGTGGTCTCTCCAATTGCTGCAGGTGCTTGGAAAAGTACATACCAAAGGGCCATTGTAAACAATTCTTGTAGGCTGTTGACATTGTTTGGAGATTCTATGACCACTCCCAGTTTGCAGTCATCAGCAAACTTTGTCAGTCACAGACCTTTAATACTTGCTTGTACTTTGGAGAAATAGATTCTGAACAGTGGATGCACTAGGACTGATCCCTGTGGAACACCACTGGTTACAGGTCTGCTGTTGGAGCTGTATTCCTCTATTTTGACTATTTGTGTTCTATCAGTGAGCCAGTTAGTGACCCATCTAATGATATAAGGGTTGATACCTAGCTGGGTGAGTTTGTCAATGGTGGCTGAATGGGGGATAATGTCAATAGCCTTGGCTAAGTCTAGGTAGGTTGCATACAGATTTCCCCTCATCAAGGGCCTTGTTGAATGTCTCGAAGAAGTCCACCAGGTTTAACAGGGATGATCCTCCTTTGACAAATCCAAACTGAGTGGGGTCAAGTGTTTGGAGATTACCTATATCTTTGTTCATAAGGTCCATGATGATTCACTCAGTGGCCTTGCAGATAAGGCTAGTAGGTCTATAGTTCCTGGGATCAGTGATAATGACTATGCCCTGGACATTCCTCTTGCTAGTGTGGGTATGGTAATGTCTGTTGTAAAATCTCGCCAGTCAATGCATTGTAATGCATTATTTGGGTATGTCAATACATGTATTTGTATTATTCTGCATTTGACTTGTTATGGCCCATAGCTGTGGTTCAGATGCCACTACATTGCTAGTCCTACAATATACTGCATCCACAGTCCCCCATCCAATATGGAGGTCAACTTTAGCCACATCTTCTGATGGCTCCTCAGCTGCCTCTTCTTTCTCTGTGGACACAGGTACATCAGCTAGTGCTATGGTCCTCCCTTGCTGTAACAGTTTTTGTAGCATCATGCTGTGTAGCATGGTACACACCACAAATATTTTGCTGTATGTCTGTAGGGCATACTGCAGTACACCACCAGATTCATCCATGCAGTGAATGTGTAAACTTCAGCAAAGAAGTGTTTACCATTGTTTAATGTCTTTAACAGCATGATTTGTATGTCATCCCTGCCACAGTCTGGGGCTGCAGATGGAGTCATCAGCAATGACTGCACATGGGCCATCACCTGCACAACACATCAGCAAAATCAGTTATGAGTGGTCAGTTACCTGTGTTTATTAGACTGAACCTTCATGGCCTCTAGGATTGGCAATGTGTGCACCTGTCAAAGAGATGACCCCTTGGAAGGTCCTCCTACATCAAATGCTGGTACAGGTTGCATGTGTCAAATATGGGAATCCTGGAACTACTTGGGTGGTGCACAATCACACTGTATATAATAGCCTGTGCACTGCACATCACCTGGCAGTTAACTGAGTAGAAGCTCCTTTACTTCACATATTGGATGGCATTTGGAACAGGAGGGGTCTTGATAGCAGTATATGGGGCAATCAGTGGCCCCAGGACCTCAGGGAAATAGGTTATAATGTGGAATGCCAGCATAGTGGTGGTTCTATACTCTGCTGCCCACGGAAACCATATATGCTCCTCCACATGTATCAGCATCGCACCTAGGAACTGGTTTAGGATTTGTGTGTTTGACGCCTGTGAAACTTCTACCTTGTCCACAGCCATATACTTTAAGGTCCCCCTAGCAAGAACAGTTAATGCTACACAGACCTTCATGTCCACTAGTAAAGGCAGTTCACTCTTCCCTCTTGATTCTGTGTGAGAACAGCACATCTACTAGTTACTGTATGGTGCCTCTGTCTACACAATAACAGTTAACCATGTCCCACTTGTTGAGATGATTGTATGTTGACCATGAACAGACCATTATGTGATATGGAGGGAAGGTTGTGTGCAACGTCATGGGATATGGCTTCCAAAGAAGTCGCTAACACATGCTGCCCTGCTAAATTATGTGATGCTGCTAGCACCTTAGCTTAAGTTTTAAACTTGATCACCAAAAATTGATGGTGTATAGATAAGCTCATCACACATTTTATATGTTTCTGAATCATGCCACCATGTTTGGCTTCATTATTTATATATGCAATGGCTCTCATTAGCTTCTTGACATACTCATTTGCATGCGTTACAGGCCACATTATTTTTCCTACTAGTGAGGTCACACTGCAGATGCATCTGTATTGTTACCTCCCTGCCCACTGCTGCTTACCATGCTGTCTTGCCTAAAGCAGTGTGCTATTTGTTTCTGAATAATCTTCAAGTTACAGTTTAGCATAGCAAATCATTCATTTATGTCTTTTTTTGTCTCCCTTATGCTTCATTCTTTTTGAATTTCTCCATTGCTGTTGTCCATTGCCAGATTTACCAGCTGTTCTTACAATGTTCATCTATTTCCATCTAAGGCTGAGGCCAGTGTGGAATCAAAGGATGTTTTGTAAGGTTGTGCCAATGACTGTTTCCATGGGGGGGGATTTAAATTTATGAACTACCTCTTGATCCTCCCTCCCCTGCACTTGCCTGTTACATTCAAGGTCTACTCCCTTGTGTGGATTGCACCTTTCCACAGGGAATGCCTAGGTGAATGCTCTCTCCCTCAGATGGGCCAGGCTACTTTCCTCTGTGGACTACAGGCCTCTCAGGTAATCCCTAGTCAAATGCCCTCCCCAAACTTAGGTGTCCATTCTCATCCCTACCCTGACAGTACCTCAGATGGCGGAGTTACTAATTAAATCCCAGTCACCTGGGATGCAGTTTGGGTTTTATACCTCTATGCCACAACACTGGCTATCATTCTATTACACTTTGTAGTAATGTTTACACAATTGCTTGATTTATTAGAATCAGTATTGCAGAACTTGGGTAAATATACACAAATGAGGCTGACAAGCATGCTGTTTTTATGAATGTCATTCTGAAAAAAAATCCAAAATGAACAACGTCTTTTTAATGTATGCCTACTCTTAAGAACAGTAATCATGAGGCTTTTCACATCTTGGATCATATAAGGATTCAGGAATATAAATGGAGTCATGGTTTCAGGGCCTATGGTGTCTCTGCATTAATGACTGAGACTGACCCACCTCAAAACTTCACAGCTTTATTTGTCTGCTATTCCCATTATATGCCTTTCTATGGGTTTTCTTACTGCTCTTTCCCTATGGGATAATTTTCTGTCTTGCACTATTTTTTTCTATGCTATAGCTGGAATTTTGTCCTTATAATTGAACCACCTATAAGGCCTAAAGGCCCTAAGCTACCTGGGGTGGCTGTAGGCTGTGTCCGTGTATTCAGTGTCCTATAGCTTTCTTATAGGCAGTCTGTGCCTTGCTTTTCCAGCTATTATGAATTCAACAGTTCAAGACCTCTTGTATCTCCAGAAATCAAACAGTCCAGCGAATACTAGGACCAGAGAGCTAAACCTCTTTCAGCAAGTAAACAAGACAGATTAGTCACACAATGACTACTACTCCTCTGAAACAAACTTCCTCTCCAGATAAAGTAACGTGACACAATATCTTCCTTTAAAAAGGAGACAGACAATTGAAATGGATGGGTATTCACAAACTCATCCCTGGCATGACTTGTTTATCACTCCCTGAAATGGCAAGGTAAGCCATAAGGGTGGGAAATGGCAAGGTGTAAATAGCAAGGTGGCCCAATTACCTTGTATTTTATATGGTTTCTATTTAGACTGAGCTTGTAGGAGCGACTCCTTTTACTGAATACACAGAACATCCATATCCTTTTAGCACAGACTAAACATGCTTCCCTGGTACTTCTATTGCATATTCTTATAGCTTGATCCAGGTCAGTCATAAAATGCTCCAAAATGCCATTTGTTTGATGTCATTAAAAGTGGAATACACATCTGATATATAATCTGGGCAAACTAGACATCTGCACTGGTGGACCATTGTCTGAATAGATGGAATCAGATATTTCAGAGATGCAGATCAGCTTGTCAGATGCCAGTAAAAATATTGTAAACACCAAACTAACAGGCTATGCAATGGGAAACTTAGACTTGCCATCCATCAAAACTATGAAGTGGTCCTTTCTACAAACAGGACCATAAAGTCGACATTGAGATGAGACCAGACTGATTTAGCTAGCTCAGACATTTGAAATGCCAAGTTGTGTTGCTCATCCCAACACTAGATTGACACAGCACATATTTAGCTGACATATTTTATATTAAACAGCCCATGTTTTATTTTTCAGTAATACTTTTTGCATGTCCTACCCCACAAATTTATTTATTTATTTGACGTTTGTTGACTGGGTTAGTCCAACTGGGCAGCAGCCCTTTTACAGCAGAGGCCCGAGGAGAAAAGCCTCAAAAAGTACAAGCAACAAAAGTGATCACATGACAGAGTTATAACTAAAATTACAACAATTCCAATATGTATGAGATGTATGAGATGTATGTTGAAGATGTATGTAGAAAATGGTCATTAAACTGAAAACATAATATAGTATGATGTTTCATACAAAAGTAAGCAGAATGCAGAACGTATAGATAAGTTTGTATAACAGAAAGTAACAAACATATAAACAGGAGATAAGCCCAGAGCAAGAGCCAATTTCCAAGACTACAGCTGTGGAAGCTGTAGAAACTACTATTAGTAGACTTTCTTAGAAGCAGAGGCAGAGAGAGCTGGGAGAAAAGGTTGCTGCAAAAGTATTATAGGTGGAATAGGTGGATTAAGTTGGGTCACAGCATAAGCATGTCCATGATATACATAGAGTTTCCTTTAGTGTTGTTTTGAAAGAGTTGGGGTTAGAGATCTGTGTAACACTTAGTGTTAATTATTCCAAGCATTTGCCACTGAGTAGCTGTAGAAGGGTTTACCAATGTTTTTGTTGGGTGCATAGGCTTACAGAAGATGCTGGTGGGAGCTACAGAGGGCACGGTTGGGAGTATAGGACTTGATGAGGGTAGAGAGAAAGGGACAGGAGGAGAGTTCATGTAAGATAGAATAAGCTATGAGAAGCTGGGGTAGTAGGATTTGATGATTAAATTCCAGCCACTGCAGATTTTTCAAGGCTAGGCAGTGGTGAGAGCAGCAGGGTTGGTTAGAGGCAAATTTTGCAATTTTATTATAGGTAAGTTCCAGTTTCGACAGAAGATTGGACTGGATATTAGTAAGAATAGGGATGGCATAAAGAATGGAGAGAAGTAGGAAACCTAGAGACATCTGTGAGGAATTTGTTTTGCCTATATAGCAGGCGTAACGTTTGATGTGCCTTTCTGATGCACTGCTGAATATGGAGATCGAACTTTAGTTGGTATTGATAATAACTCCTAGCAATTTGGTGTGAGGTTCAACAGAGACAATGGTGTTATTAAGGGAGCAGACAGTAAAGGTAGCTTTATGATGTTGGAGAGATTTAGGGAGGAATAGGAGAAAATTTTTTTTCTTAGGATTAAGTAGCAGTTGGTTGGAAGTTAACCATTTTTCAACTGAGTGCAGAGACTTGGGCAAGGTTATGAAGGTGGATGATGTTGGAGAAGAAGATGAAGGTGGAATCATCAGCATATTCTATGACAGATGAGTGTGGACAGAAAGAGTGTAGGTCATTTGTAAAGAAATTAAGTAATAGGGGTTGAAGGATGGAGCCTTGGGTACCCCACTTTGCACTGGTAAGAAGGGTGAAAAGTTAGATTGCCATTTAACTACCTGGAATCTGTTGGAGAGAGAGCTGGAGAACCAAGAAAGTGCAGAGTTGGAGAGATTAAGGGTAGCTAGTTTGGATAGAAGCAATCAGTGGGAAACAGTGTCAAAGGCTTTGGAGAGGTCCAGAAATAAACATGAGATTAGCTTCTTGCTTTCACAAGAATTTGTGATAGAATTATTGAATGATATCAAAGCAGTAGCTGTACTGTGATTTGGGTGGAAACCATGCTGTGTAGGGGTGAGCAAATTTTCTAGGAAGAAATGATCAAGGAGCTGTTTCTGGATGCACTTTTCAAGAATTTTTGACGGGAGATAGAATAGCAATGGGTCTGAAATTTGACAGGTCACTTGAGTTGCCACCTTTATGTAAGGGTATGACATAGGATTTCTTCCAGATTTCAGGTACAGTGTTTTCTTTGATTGACCTATTGATCAAAATGGAGATGGGGTAGACAATAGAACTGGCAACAAGTTTTAGGAATTGAGGTAGGTTATCAGCTGATGCAGAGCATGTTTTAAGTTTGCTAATGAGTGACTTGATATAAGTTGTACGGATGGGTTTAAGACAGAAGGAATTTGATGAAGGAGAAGTGGGGTAGATGATGGTTATCATTTTTGGTTAGATTGCGAATAGCGTCAAT
This sequence comes from Protopterus annectens, assembly GCF_019279795.1. NCBI lineage: Eukaryota > Metazoa > Chordata > Ceratodontiformes > Protopteridae > Protopterus > Protopterus annectens. The sequence goes on from NC_056726.1 coordinate 192,303,063, forward strand.
AAAGAAGGAATTAAGAAAGGTATCAGTATCAGTGGGAGACAGATAAACCCATATAATATAGAAAGTTAATTATGTTTATCAAATGTGGCTCGTGCTAGGTTTATGGACCTTCTTTCAGAGACATTGGACTTATCAGTCTTTGCTTGAATAAATAATTTCCTTTTACCGGAATCACAATGCCTTCCTTACAATTTTCATATAAATTTTGTATTATATAAGGGTGGCAGAGTGGTGCAGTGGTTAACGTCGTCGCCTCACCGCAAGAGGTTCTCCGGTTTTATTCTCGGCTGGGGTGCCTTCTGTGTGGAGTCTGCATGTCCTCCTTGTGTTCGTGTGGGTTTCCTCCCACATTCCAAACACATGCAAGTGGAGTTTTTCTCCCCGGGCCTCTGCTGAAAATTGGCTTTGTTCCAAGTCGGACTTTCCCGGTCAACAAATATAAAATAAATTATATACATTTTTTACAATTGGTATCTTTTCTTTGTTAAATGTTTGATAAACAGATTTTTTTAACTTTCTGTCTTATGAGGGTTTTATCTGTCTCTCTCTCTCTCTCTCCCTCCCTATTTCAGTGCTTTTGGAAATACAGATTCAGCTAACATGTTAAAGCAGCTTTCGACTGTGCTTCTATACACGTGGCCCATTTTTGTTTTTCTGTCTTGAAATAAGATCAGAAATATTGCATTTCTCTTCTTCTAAATAACACTGAAATTGTTTGACATTATTCATCCACATTTCTAATCTTGGTAGTGGTTTTAATATTGAGTTATTGATATTCTCTAGAGACTTATTTTCTTTGATCATTGGAAAATTCTTCCCGTATAGGTTAATATGGAAGTGCTCACATTCCCAAGGCTGTTGCTAACCTTCTTTTTGGTTGTGAGTAGTGCTTTTCAACATATGTAAGCGATCTACTAGCACATGTAAAGGCTAGTCTTATTTGTAATTTTTGGCTTGATATGACACTCAGTCTAATTGAACTTGTCTCTGCTACTGCTTTTGTTCCACATGCAGGGTCCAAGTAGTTCATACGTCTTTCTGAACCTAGCCTATTTTTGTTGTTCTAAATCAAATTCTTGTTTTTTCATCTGTGCAAATGGAATGCCTTTGTTCATTAATTCCCTAGTACGAGCCATTAATGAGCTAACATTCTGATGACACATGAGCAGTTTAAATATTCCCAAGTGTCTTCTTGGTTATTTCAGTTCCACAGGTAGCTGTTGTATACTGTGTTCTACTATTACTTTATTTGGAGCAGAAGATAGGCCATGCTTTGAAAATATAAATCCAAAGAATTGTAATGTTGATTTGCCTCTCTTATAGATTTAATGTAATGTTAGTTATTTCTGCATGGGTGTCTCTAGACCTTGTATTAATGTCTCATAATTTTCTTTTTTTTACTTGTCATAGATTGTTATCATCTGTCATGATTTATTATATTAGGTGTTCCAAATATCCCGTATCACTCTACTGCTTGAAACATTTCAGTTGCTGAACTTTTACCAGAATCCAGTCTTGTTCACAGTACTCCTCAATCTAATTTGATCTGTCTCAATTCCATCACTTCCCTTCACAAAAGTTTGTTGGAGTTGTTTATAGTAATAATAACCCCATACAATATGTTAACTTGTATATCATTTCTTGTTCTTAATACTGCTAATACCTGCTTATGTAGTTCTGTCATATATGTTAAGAAAGAAGAAGGTTGGGTGGGTTGATGAAGGAGAAGTGGGGTAGGTGATGGTGTCATTTTTGGTTAGATTGTGAATATAGTCAATGAAGAAGGAATTAAGAAAGGTATCAGTATCAGTGGGAGACAGATAAAACCCTTATAATATAGAAAGTAAATTATGTTTATCAAATCAGGCTCATGTGCTAGGTTTATGGACCTTCTTTCAGAGACACTAGACTTATCAGACTTCGCTTGAATAAATAATTTCCTTTTACAGGACTCACAATGCCTTCCTTACAATTTTCATATAAATGTATATACATTTTTTTACTGTTGGTATCTTTTATTTGTCAAATGTTTGATAAACACAATTGTTTAACTTTCTGTATTATAAGGATTTTATCTGTCTCTCTCTCTCCCTATTTCATCTACTGTAAGTGCTTTTGGAAATACAGAATCAGCTAACATGTTAAAGCAGCTTTCAGCTGTGATTCTATACACGTGGCCTAATTCTGTTTTTGTGTCTTGAAATAAGATCAGAAATGTTGCATTTCTCTTCTTCTAAATAACACTGAAATTGTTTGACATTCCTCATCCACATTTCTAATCTTGGTAGTGGTTTTACTTTTGAGTTATTGAGAATATTCTCTATAGACTTATTTTCTTTGATCATTGTAAAATTCTTGCCATATAGGTTAATATGGAAATACTCACATTCCAAGGCTGTTGCTAACCTTCTTTTTGGTTGTGAGTAGTGCTTTTCAACATGTGTAAGCGATCTACTAGCACATGTAGAGGCTATTCTTGTTTGTAATTTTTGGCTTGATATGTCAGTCCAAATGAACTTGTCTCTGCTTCTGCTTTTGTTCCACATGCAGGGTCAAAGTAGTTCATATGTCTTTCTGAACTTCCTGACCTTTTTTTGTTGTTCTAAATCAAATTCTTGTTTTTTCATCTGTGCAAATGGAATGCCTTTGTTCATTAATTCCCTAATACGAGCCATTAATGAGCTAAAGTTCTGATGACACATGAGCAGTTTAAATATTCCCAAGTGTCTTCTTGGTTATTTCAGTTCCACAGGTAGCTGTTGTATACTGTGTCCTACTATTACTTTATTTGGAGCAGAAGATGGGCCATGCTTTGGAAATATAAATCCAAAGAATTGTAATGTTGATTTGCCTCTCTTATAGATTTAATGTAATGTTAGTTCCTTCTGCATGGGTGTCTCTAGACCTTGTATTAATGTCTCATAATTTTCAGTTTCTTACTTGTCATAGATTGTTATATCATCTGTCATGATTTATTATATTAGGTGTTCCAAATATCCCGCATCACTCTACTGCTTGAAACATTTCTGTTGCTGAACTTTTACCAGAATCCAGTCTTGTTCACAGTACTCCTCAATCTAATTTGATCTGTCTCAATTCCATCACTTCCCTTCACAAAAGCTTGTTGGAGTTGTTTATAGTAATAATAACCCCATACAATATGTTAACTTGTATATAATTTCTTGTTCTTAATACTGCTAATACCTGCTTATGTAGTGTTAACTCTCATATATGTTAGTGTATTTTATGTATCTATGGTATTAGGTTAGTATTTCAGCAGCAAGCTATTTCCAAATCATCTTCCTAATTTCAAGACTGCATTTATGCACTAAATATTATTTTTATAAATGCATTGCACACACTGTATAGAGAAATGTACTATGGTAAAGCAAATGTAATTACTTTTTTTTCGTAAAAATGTGCTTGTTGCTCCACACAATATAAAATGTCTCGAATGCATAAAAATGTGAAATGCGTTGAGTATGTAACTTTCAGTAGAAATGCAGCAGGACTGTTAGACCCTGAGAAATAAATCTGCTTCTTAAAAATATATACCTTTGCAGTTCCTAAGAATTCAAAGGATATATTATCTTATTTAGACTCTAATCCAGAGAATGCAGAAACAGGAAAAGCATCATTCATACGTAATTATTGGGCATGAAATCCAGGACACCTTTAATGAGCATAGCCCAAATTCCAGGCGCTCCAAAATACTGTCTGATTAAGTCACTTGCTCAAGATCACAAGAGACAAATGGAGGCTGAGAGAAACAAACCCTTTACCATAGAAAGTAGCTTATTAACAGTTCATAATTGTAATGCTTTGCACTAGCTGGCAGACATAACATTCAGACTGAAGAAAATTTAGAAACTCTGCCTGAGACTTTTTAAGCAGAAAGACTATTAGAGTTGATTACTGTATTACTTCTGAAATGTGCAAGTGGACAGTATTCATTGACAGAGCTCATTTTGGAAACCATCTGCCTGTGACACTATACAATTTTTGCTTAGACTTACATGTTAGTGGTGGATAGAAAGTCAGGTATATACTTAGCTGCTGGTAGTTATATGTCCAAGTAAGCTGTTAAAGTTCTTTTGCATGTCGTACCTGTTAAAACACACAGTTTTTTTTTCCTTAGAGCAGGGTTACAGCTACTTCTATATTTTATTTTATCAACTGAGTTGCTTAATTCTATTTCAGGCAAAGCACCTAGTAGCTGACGATTTATCAAGGTGCATAAAGATGGCGCTTATGTTAGTGATAAGCTGTTAAGAATTCTTTTGTATGCCATCTGTCTATTTAAATGCATTTATTTTTATATGTTCTTTGTGCAGGTTTATTGCTGCTTGAACATTTGGTTTTACAAAATGCATTGATTAATTCTATTTATTTTGAATAATGAACTATATTATTCTATTTCAAAAGGTTGGGGTTGATACTTTATTAATGTGAGTAAGGGAAGTTTCTAAACTTGGTTATATCTCAGACATTGGCATCCACCTTTTGAAGTGTTACCATCAAGACATAGCATTGGATGTTAGTAATGGAGAGGTACATCAACCTCCTACTCTTGGTAAGATTACACTAAAGGTACTTGAGTCAGCCTGAAGTGAGTAAAATACTTTGAAGCCAGTGATTGTAACTTTATGCTGGAGATGGTCAGTGTAAAACCTATTTTAGTTTAGCAAATCTTGGCCATTGTCCAAATCAGCAATGCACATTTACTGTACACTGTTAAAGCCAGTTTCCCTTCATATATTAATTGTTGTGAATCAAGAGACCATAACCAGTTTTTATCATGTACTAAACTGGTGTCAGCTAGTGGAACTAAACACCCATTCATTCATACCTCAGAACCAGAAGAAGTGCAAAAAGTCTGGACAAACCCTGACAAAAGAGGGGACAAAGACCCAAAAACAGAGACATATTTTAATTATTACTCTTATAAACTTAGAAAGTTGCTAAAGTAACAATTTGTTTTAACATACATTCTTCTGAAGGATTTGAAGTTTGAAACTTAAATGTATGCCATTATTTAGTGACTCCAATCCTCAGATCATCCCAGTGATTTGCCAGAGAATCACAAATTTTATGAGGAACAGACCAAAAATATGAGCCAAAAATCTGGACATTCTGCAAAAATCTGGACAGCTGAGAAGTATGCATTCATTACATATTTGTTCCTCTGGTATAAATTGGTTTGATTTGGTATGAAAATTTCATGCTACAGATGGGTAGCCTTCAAAACATTTTTTTTCACCAGGAAGTGTGTGTACCCTTGTAGACATAAGGTAAACATACATCAGTATATTTTGCTCAGCAGTTATTCTGTTTTAACAGAGTAGTAATGAAATAGGCAAACTGAGATGTTTGCAGTATGAAAAAATATTAGTTTCATAGCTGAATAATGAATGCAAACTGAAAAGAATTCATAGGCTCATAGATAAGTACAAGGCTAATTGCCCCTGTGGGCCATTTTAAGCCTAGCCAATTACCCCATGTGAGACTCAAACCCTGCACCTTGTGTTTGTAAGTTAACTACCTTAACCATTATGCCAACCCCCACAATCTGCCACCATGCCTAAGAATGATATGAGTTAGCCACTCTGAGTACAGCTAAGACTCTGTACATTATAACTGAAGACAGCCTGGTAGTGTTTGTGAGTGTAGATATATAGTGCATTAACTTAATCCAGCCTTAGATTAAATGAAACAAAATGCCTTTAAACTAAAACAGCAGGGAGAGAATGAAACAGATTGTATAAACAGAAAGTGGAAAAGAGTGATACCACAAATGAGGGTTAATGACTGTCTGACAAGGACATGAGTAGTAAGGGTAAAAATCTAGCCCTAGGTGCTAAGGTTTCCACTAATGTATTTTCATCAGTATAAAGAGGAAAATGACTTTTACACTTTTATTTGGTCACTTGAAAGATTGTCTAAGCAGCACCCAATTGACTAGGGGCAATGATTGAGGTTTTCTGACTTATTTGCTCATTGGTAAGGCAGTGCATGCTTTGTGAAAAATATCTGGCTATAGTTGCATGAATTATTGTAAAGTTAAAACTGTTCATCAAAATATTTTAACATTAGTCCTGAAGCTTATAGGAGAAAGTTTAGGGAACACCTGACCAGCAAAAGGTATTCGTTATTGTATTGCAGAAATAAACACTTAATGCCATAGGTGAGTGAATGGGTGTCAAATTATTACATTTGACATGTTGGGAGAACTTATTATAAGGAACTAAACACAAATTATTTTGTCTGAGATCATGTGAATTTGGTTAATAGGTTGGGGTGAGAAAATTAATAATACAGCAAATAAGAGCTGATCAACAAGGGAGGGTTGTGAGTGAATTTTTAGAACTATGTGAGTTGAAATGGCAATTGTTTCTGGATGCCGCCAGGTACCCAGGTAGCAATGAAATAGTGAATATAAATTGTGTTTTAAAATGGAATCATGTTTTGGAGTAATAGGCTGGGATAAGTGATTTAGTAACATTACATATATTTATATAACCTTAGGACATTTTTAAATGTTACTTAGGTTTTTTATGTTCATTTATTGTGTGTATTTTGGAAAGGTTTTTAACATGTGATGGTTTTTAAACTTTTATAGCGTACATTCTAGGGCAGTAAATTAGTACAAATGATATTTAATTAATTAATCAGTTATTCAATGGATTGGTGCATTTGAATGCTGGGTAAATTAAATCATTTTGTTCTGAAGAAGTCCCTAAGAAGGGATGAAAGTGCTTAATGGTGGTTTAATATGTATTATTGTCATTCAGTTGCAATAAATAGTGTTTTTTGAGTGATTCGGCTGTTCGTCCTCCATTTGGTTATGCAGTCTGAACCTTCACAACAGGTTCCACAGGCAATGGAGGAAAACAATGGTTCCATGGAATACCAAGGTCTTGGAGGACAATGTTTCAGTGTATCCAAGTGTGGCATGTATGGTCCTAATCTTTTCAGAAGTGTGGGGGGGCAAAAGCCACAAGAGAGAGCTAACAGTGGTAGTAATGTATTGTCTTTAAATTGTAGCTGCTCCAGGATTTTGTACGGGCCTGTACTCTGTCTTGACAGAAGTAAGGGAAGCATTTTTAAAAGGGTTATTGCATCAGGCATCAGTATTGCCTACAGTTGTCAGAGAGAAAAATGACTTGCCCAGGCAGTCCACTCCAGTTATGGCCATGGGAGAAACACAATCCCATGCCATTGATTACAGTTCACTTAGTTTAGAAAGTAGGGAAGGGAGGCAAGTGGGTGCCAGTCTTTGATGACATCCCAGCAGGCATTCTAATAGGTAATGACTGTATAAAATGCAATGAATGTAAAACATGAAGTTTGTTGAGTATGTAACTTTCAGTAGAAATGTAGTCGAATATTTAGAAAATTAAACTACCTTTCCTTCTCAAATGTGTACACATTTGTAGTACCTAAGAGCTCAAAGAAAGCATTACTTTGTTTAGATCCCATAGGAGTGTGGAAATAGGAATGGCATTATGCAAATGGAAGGGAAACAGAAATTCTGTCCAGAAATCATTTAAGTAGAGAAAGACTGTTAGGCTGAGTTACTCTCTTACTTCTAAGCTCTACAAGTGAATTGTATTCCTGGACAGAGCTCAAGTTCATCTCCATATGCCTGTGGTATTGTGCAACTGCTTTTTGCATTTCCTGCATTTTTTCTAAATGCTTGTTTATTGACATCTGTTTAATTGACTGCATTTGGTAGGCAGATGATTGACAGGTGTGTAAAATCGACAATCCCTGATTAGGAGAATATTCCCTTTCCCCGGGAATTGTGTGATCTTGGAGTTAGTATATATAATTATTATGGGGCATGAGGGTGCAGCCCCCCAAATGGGTGGTGCAAGGGGGCTTACCCCTTCAAAAAAAGATGTTATTTGGATTTTTTGTGTGAAACTTGCATGTTCTGAGGTTCTTTCTCTGCACATGTGTGGTGACATGTTGACATTCTGTTTCTCAACATTTTGTGGTCAATGTTTAACATATGGGCTACTCAACAAAAGTGAGTAGACCCATATATATATATATATATATATATATATATATATATATATATATATATATATATATATGTGTGTGTGTGTGTGTGTGTGTGTGTGTATATGTGCATATATACTGTCTATATATATATATATATATATATATATATATATACACACACACACACACACACACACACACACACACACACACATAATATATATCATCATCTTCTTTCGGCTTTTCCCGTTAGGGGTCGCCACAGGGGATCACCTGTTTCCATTTCTTCCTGTCCTCTGCATCTTGCTCTGTCACACCAACCACCTGCATGTCCTCTCTCACCACATCCATAAACCTTATCTTAGGCCTTCCTCTTTTCCTGTTACCTGCTAGCTTCATCCTTAGCATCTTTTTCCCAATATACTCCACATCCCATCTCAGCACATGTCCAAACCAACGTAATCTTGCCTCTCTGGCTTTGTCTCCAAACCTTCCAACCTGGGCTGACCCTCTAATGTACTTATTCCTAATCCTGTCCACCCTCATCACACCCAGCGCAAATCTTAACATCTTTAACTCTGCCACATCCAGCTCAAACTCCTGCCTTTTTGTCAATGCCACTGTCTCCAACCCATATAACATAGCTGTTCTCACTACCCTCTTGTAGACCTTCCCTTTCACTCTTACAGGTACTTGTCTGTCACAAATCACTCCTGACACTCTTCTCCACCCACTCCATCCTGCCTGTACTCTCTTCTTCACCTCTCTTCCACACTCACCGTTACTCTGAACTATTAACCCCAAGTATTTAAACTCATCCACCTTCGCCACCTCTACTCCTTGCATCCTCACCATTCCTATATCCTCCCTCTCATTCACACACATATATTCTGTCTTAGTCCTGCTGACCTTCATTCCTCTTCTCTCTAGAGTATATTTCCATCTCTCCAGGGTCTCCTCCACCTGTTCCCTACTCTCACTACTGATCACAATGTCATCTGCAAACATCATAGTCCACGGGGACTCCTGTCTGCTCTCGTCTGTCAACCTGTCCATCACCATCCTTGATGTAACCCCACCTCCACCTTAAACGCATCCGTCACTCTCTCTCTCTCTCTATATATATATATATATATATATATGTATGCATGTATTTATGTATGTATGTATGGCAGCTGATTAAATGATCAGCTATACTGACATCTAGAATATCGACATTATTACATGGAAACAACAAATGTCGACACATTCTGTGCATGCTTTGGGGTTTACCCAAATGAAGAGTAAACCAAATGTGTGTGTTTTTGCTGGGAGGTAAGCCATCCTGCATTCTCATAGCCACTGCCATTTATGTATATTAACTCTGGGATCAGCTAATACCTAGAGAAAGAAATATTCCCCTACCTGGGGGATTGTTGTTCTCACACACCTATCGATCATCTCTTTGTGTTGACCAAATGCTGTCAACCAGATAGATGGTAATCAAAACAGCAAAACAGTTTGGCTCCACAAAAGGGGTGGTAAGTTGTCCTAGTGACATCCAGGTAACCCCAGATACTGGAATCAAATTAGATTATATTGAAAAAGAACTGTTCAAACTGGATCCAAACAAAGTGCAGGGAGGAGACGGAATAAGTAATAATGACCAGAGAACACTTCAGCAAGAACTTACACTACCATTATATCTGTTATTCACTAGGTCATATAAATATGGGGAGATTCCTCAAATTTGGAGACATGCACTTATTAAACCTGTCTTTAAGGGAAAAGGGAGTAGAACAAACCCAGAATCATATAGACCCTTAAGTCTACTTTCATGTTGTGGAAAAATAATGGAGAAGGTAATACTGGATAAGTTATTGTCAGAACTTATAGGTTGGGACTTGAAACCATATATCAGCATGCACATGTTGAAAATAGATCTATTACCACCTGTAACATGATGTTCTATAACAATATAATAAGAGCTATGAATGAAAAAGTGTGCTGTGATTTGATTTATATAGATTTAACTTCAGCATTTGACAGGGTCATACACATAACACTGATCAATAAATTAGTACAACTAGGTATTGATGTACTGTTGATAAGATGGATAGCTGCATGGCTTACAAATAGGACATGGCAAGTATCACACACCAACTGGACAGGTGAAATCCTTGGTTACAGTCAAGGTGTCCCACAGGTCTCTGATCTAGGCCTTTATTTGTTTAGATTGTATCTTTCAGACCTTACTTTTTCATCTGAGGTATTCTACAGTCTGTATGCTGACGACCAGAAATTGGGTAAACTGATTACAAGTGTTACAGATAAGGCATGGCTGCAAAATAATTTGACTAAATTGACCATTTGGACACAGGAGAATAATATGTTGATAAATACATCAAAAACTAAGCATATGAGATTTGGGAGACATAAACTAAAAGGTGAATATTTAATACAGCACACAGTGATTGAAACTGTAGGTTCATTTAAGGACCTGGGTATATGGATAGATTCAGCTATGAGTTTTTCTAATCATATCAACCAATTGGATAATGATAGTTATAGAACTATAGGTTGTATAAAAAGGTTTATAAAGTCTAGGAAATCAAACATAATGAAGTCATTGTTTGTTAGTTACATTAGACCCAAACTTGAGTATGGAAAAACAATATGGAAACCCTATAGGAAAATAAACATGAATAAACCGGAAAGAGTACAGTGGAAATATACCAAGGGCATCCATGGATGTGAAAATCTAAGTTATTATGAAAGACTAAAATATCTGAACTTGTACAGTGTCTCTTACAGATATTTAAGAGAAGATCTTATTCAGGTATATAGGGCATTTAGGGACAACTACCTCTGGGAATGTTTGGGGTTAACAAAAAGTACTAGAGAATCATCAGACAATCTATGTAGAAGGTTCTATAGGATTGAGAAGTGTATTAATTGGTTCTCTGACAGAGTAGCTTATGCATAGAACAGACTACCAAATTGCATTAAAGCAAGTACTACTTTAGATATTTTTAAGAACAACCTGGACATTTATTACGGGAAGAAGTGTTTTGGTATATTGGCAAGCTAGAAAGGCATTAATGCCCATGCTTGAAACATTTGTATGTATTTGTATGTGTAATCATTTGACCAAGTGCCTACAGCCGATATCTATCTATCTATCTATCTATCTATCTATCTATCTATCTATCTATCTATCTATACACACACACACACACACACACACATATATATATATATATATATATATATATATATATATATATACGGGTTTACTTTTGAAGAATGAAAGTTCACTACTTCTCACTTCAAAAGTGCACCCACACTAACGAGAAAGAGCACTTTCACAAAAGTGCACTTTTGCGAACCCACTAGACCGAACAGGCTAGCAGTCATGGACCTTAGGGTTAGTTCACGGGTTAGGGTAAGGGGATAGTTAGTAGGGCTATCCCCTTACCTTAACCCGTGCCCTAATCCTAAGGTCGATGACTATCACAAGACAGTGGAAGACATTCCAAATCAGGCTATGTCCTCCACTCTGGTACGATAGTCACTGACCTTAGGGTTAGGGCACAGGTTAGGGTAAGGGGATAGTTAGTAGGGCTATCCCCTTACCTTGACCCGTGCCCTAACCCTAAGGTCCGTGACTATCTCACCACAGTGGAGGACATAACCCATTTTTCAATGTCCTCCACTGTGGTGTGGTAGGTTCGATCTAGTGAGCTTAAGCGAAAGTGCACTTTCACTTAAGTGGGGATGTACTTTCCCATTTTGAAAAAGTGAATTTTCATTGTAGGAAAGTACACCCGTATATATATATATATATATATATATATATATATATATATATATATATATACACACACACACACACACACACACACACACACACACACACACACATATATATATATATATATATATATATATATATATATAGATATATATATATAAATATATATATATATATATATATATATATATATATATATATATATATATATATATATATATATTATATATAGACATATATATATATATCATCTGGTAGTTCCTTTGTATGACATCAGTCTGCCAAAGCACATTCATTTTTGTATTTTTGTTTTCAGTTTTGCTGTTAACTGAATATTTGATTTTACAAAATGGATTGCTTAACATTATTTATTACAAGTAAGTAACATTATTATTCCATTTCAAAAGCTAACAGCTGGGGATTTACCAGTGGGTGTAGCCAAATAATGCAAAATGAGGTGATTTCTCAGCTGTCGTCTTCCACCTTTTGAAGAGTTACTGCTCAAGCTGTTGCTACAGTACCAGTATGTAACATATGGCTTAGTTTAAGCCAAACAATAATTATATTTTTGGTGTGCTAGAGTGGTTTAGCTGCTGGCAGTGTTACTGTAAAAGCAGAGAAGTTGATATTGGTAATAGAGAGATAGTACTCCTCCTCCCAGAAGATTGTGTGTGTGTGTGTGTGTGTGTGTGTGTGTGTGTGTGTGTGTGTGTGTGTGTGTGTGTGTGTGTGCGTGCAAAATAATCTAGGACAAATTTCAAAGACTGATTTTAAGATTGCAATAAAGGTACTGGCCTCTGCCTATAGCTGGTCAATGTAAAGAGTATTTGGGTGTGGCAGGTGTTTCCTATTAGTAGTAGCAACAATGCAACTTTACTGTATGCTGTTAAGGCTAACTGCTCTTACACATTAAGTGGTAGCAGTAATGTTGATGATGAGACTGTTGCCCTTGTCCATCAACTATTAAATTGGTGACATTGAGTGGGGTGATATTCGTTTTCTTCACAGTCTTCAGTTGTTCATCCTGCACTTGATGTACTGTACTTTCTCTCCATTTTAAGCTATTCATTACTGTCTTTCACATAGTGCTTATTTATTGGCTCTAAATATATACTATCTTTGCAGTACCACTATACTAGTTATTGGTTTGGTGATTTTTATTATATTGCCATTTTCATATTTGTTAACTGCATAATTAATTTAATGTACTGCTGTACTATTCTTTAAAACTGAAACGTTCTGTTTCATCTGCAATCTGTGTGTTTTATCTTGCCCTATTGGGTTCTTCTTGAAGATGGTCACTGCCTAGCAGGGCCAACAACATGTATCAAAACATAAATAAATAAATAAATAAATGCATACATACTTACATACATACATAAATGAATATTGTTTTAAACCTACATTCTTAGAAGATGTCATGCTGTGGCTATCAGAAACACTTCAGTTGATGGTACCCTCAATATAGATCAAATTGACTAAATAGTTTTGCTCCATTTAGTTATATTTTTACATAACCTGTTGCTAGTGTGATATGCCTGTCTTTGAATAGTCTTACTAGTTTGCATCATATCTAGGCAGATGCAGTTCAAACCTAATTTGGTTGTTAAGTTTTGGGGTGAAACGAGTGTCACCATGATAAAGTTTCTAACACCTTTTCTATTATATCTCTTTTAGTTGTTTTAATTCTTGTTTTTACCCTTGATCTTAATGGTATTGTTTTCTTTTGTGATTTGTTAGATCTGTGGTAGCTTTATATGATAGCTTTAAGTTTATGTATTCTTTCAAACATTTTTTATATTCTTACAAAAGGTAGCACCGTTTGTTTTTGCTTTTTTTTTTTTTTTTTTTTTTTTTTTTTGCTAAGAAGATCACAAAGTGTTATGATGCTCATATTTCTTGCTGTTGGATACTTTAACAATGCCATTCTAAATTTTTGAGATCATCTGATACAGTTTTTTTTAATTTATTGTGAATTTTGTTTCAAAATGTACTTTTATTTCCAAAGGTTCTTTTGACGTTTTTATAAATATCTTTATTTTTGTATGATTTACCTTTGTCATTTTTGTTGGCACTTCTTGGGCTCCTGAGCTCCCTGAGATTATTCATTCCTTATCTCCCATTGACCAGTTTGTTCAACCCCCAACTCCAAGTGTCTGAAGACATTGAGTTTATACTTAGAGAGAACTAGAACTGAAGGGCTGCTTCCTAGGGGGAACCAAGTTATTTTTTTTTTCTGTTCCTGATCATTTACCTTATTGGATATACTTAGTTTTCTATTCAGGTGTTTACTTCTGAATAACCACTATGCCAAAAAAAGAGCGACATGCCTTTTACCCAAACATCATCACTTCAACGCTAAGCATGCACTTGTAGCCTACACATAGGTGCTGCTCCTGTACAGGTTGCAGTACCAACCTCGTCTTTTGAATGGGTGGAGAAACTAATCAGCTCTACCAGTCAAACCTAGGTCTTTTAAATTGTATTCAGGGCTTTATTCCTCTGTGCTATGAGGCTGGCAACTTTTGCTCTGTTTTTAATGGCTTCCTATTGAAATGTCAGCACTCCAAATGCTGAGTGACAACGCTCCGAAAAAAGATTGAAAATCCAGGAAGAGAGTGAATCTCAAACATCACTCTTCTCCTTTAAACTTCTTTCCTTGTGGGTGAGGGGAAGCCTGCCACCAAACTTATATATACTAACTTCAAGATTGCCATATCTTGAAAAAAGGGAATATTCTGGGAAACTGAGGAGAAAAGTGACTCTCAAACATTGCTCTTCTCCTTTAAACTTATTTTTTTGCAGGTGAGCAAGGTCCCCACCTACTCAGACTTATATATATTAACTCAGATTGCCATACCTCAGAGAAAAGGGAATATTCCAGGAAATGGCCATACCTCAGAGAAAAGGGAATATTCCAGGAAATGGCCATATTGGTGTTAGTATATGTAATTCCATTTGTTCGGCTGTTCATTCTCCATGTTTTGAGACTTACTTTAGCGGGTCCAGCATTTCAGATGATTACCATTTTTAACTACATCCATCCATCTTAATATATTTATTATGCTAACTGAGGATGCAGGGACAGCATTTTTATATTTATTGTATTAACTGTTATCTCATTCATATTTCATATTATTTTCATGTTGACTTGAGCTTTCATTAAATAAGTTGTATTATTTGCCTTTTGTGTTCTTACATGCCTATGCCATTTATAACACCTTGGCTACACCTGTCATTTTGTTATAATTTGGCTACATCTACATATATATACTTTTCCAATCTGGTTTATTTTGGGTGGGCATGAATTTACATGTTGACAGCTCCCTTCAGTCATTTTGTTATGTCTTGCTCTATCTATATAACTTGTTCCTTTTACATTAAATTTACCTTTCATATAAATTATTCTCTCTACCACTTGTTCTATTTTCATTAATTAATTTTTCCTTAGTACATATTGGTTTTATTTCTGTTATTTCCAAAATGTTTTTAATTCTGTAAACCTGTTAATGTTAATACTTGTCTTTATATTTTTGAGAGGTGCAAATTTGCATTATTTGATTTTTAATTTCTAAGGCCTTGCCTTAAAAAATATACTTTTTTTGCATATATTAATAGTCATCCATATGGTCATGGTGCTGTTGTTCTGAGTTTATAAAACAGAACATGAAAACTGTTCTAAATATTTTCTTATTTGCTTTTGTACATCTGCCTCTTTTCCCTGACATGTTGATATAAATTTTATATGCCTTCTCTCTGACCATGTGCAATAAAAATATTTTCATGTTTCTTTTTTAACATCAGTTTTCTATCAGGATATAATTTTGAAAATAATCAATAAATTAGCTTTGCTGTGTGGGGTCTGCATAACCATACAACTTTTTAAAATATTAGCAATGTAGTGATTTTAAATGTTGCAGTAAGATAAAGAGGTGTTTAGAGTATTTACAAGAGCACATATCACAGAGAAACTTTACTATATAACCAGTCGAGAGAGAGAAAAAAACATGAAAATGAATGGGGCTGCCAGTCATACCATGCTTGACTGAGTTGCAACCAAGGCTTTATCCATCTGTAGCACAGAGCTGATGCTTTAGCTTTGATTTTCAGTTCATCTGTTAAAGTTAAAGTGTGATCCAGATATGGTTGCCTCCATGCACTCAGAGCGGGACTAAAGTGGGTGCTAATGGACCTACATCTCCAGGTCCATACTGTCAAATAGGCCCTCACGCAACCAACTTATCTATCTATCTATCTATCTATCTATCTATCTATCTATCTATCTATCTATCTATCTGTCTATTTGTCTTCTATCTAGCTATCTAAACTAAAGGATAAATTAAATGCATCTTGTTATTGCTGTTTTTAAATTATGCATTATATTGGTTTAAGCCTTACAGCTGTATATCACAGCAAAATGAGGAGGGATTGGATCACTCATTAACTGATTATGCTTTTCACATGTTTTTCTTAAACTGTCCCTCATTGGCCTCTGCACCTTCTGTTGCACTTACCTTCTAAACCAAACTAGGTTCCCTTCCTGCTTCTTTGCTAATGCATAACACCACTTTATCTATTTAGCCACACAGTCTGTTTAACAGCCTACCATCCATACCTCTCAAGACCTTGCATAAGAATTCTGGACAAAGCCAAAGATGATGGGGTAGGCAAAGGGACAAATTGTAAGTATTATTCTTATTTACTTATAGTGTTAACAAAACAGGTTTTGTATCAGCATGCATGTTCCAAAGAATAAGAAGCATGAAACTCTAATGTCTAGTACAGGGGTCTGCAACCTGCAGCTCTGGAGCTGCATGTGGCTCTTCCACCCCTCTGCAGTGGCAACCTGTAGCTTTGAAAAATAATGGCCAATCTACCAAACAACACACACACTGAGAGTGATCGAGGGATGGACTTTAAATATTGCTCTTATAAACTTGCAAGAATAACACAATTTCACACACACACACACACACACACACACACACACACACACACACACACACACACACACACACACACACACACACACACCGATCGAGCAATCCCAACAAAGGAACAAAAACAGGGACAGATTTTGAATATTGTGCTAATAAACTTAGTTCTCTTATATTTAGTACAATAACTATATATAAAACTTTAAACGCTATGCTATCTTCATTTTAGAGGTCAAATAGCTTTTGTGGCTACAGATGTATTTTATTTGGTGGGAGAGGGGCCAAAATGGCTCTTTTGATAGTGAAGGCTGCAGATCCCTAGTCTAGTATTATTAACTAATTGCAACCTACAATGTTTTACTAGAAAACTAAAACTTTTATGAGGAAAAAGGCAAAAATATGAAGCAAATATAGGGACACTCTGCAAAACTGGGACAGATGAAAGTAATGTGACCAGTGCAACTGTGTGGTACTGCATACTATGTTAATTGGCCTGTAGTGTTTTTTTTATTATCTTTTATGACTGAGTCCACTTCTGTCTATAAAGTAGAACCAGCATATAACTCGAACATTTAGTTTTGCTTTTTTTTTCTCTCTGTTTCTCTCTCTGTTTTTTTAATTCAGTTTTCTGACACTAACATAGTTTCTTAAATTACTGTAGCATTTTAATACTCTTACAGATACCATAAAGATAACAGAGGGGACTGCTGAAGATAAGAAAGAAATTATGTCTTGTTACTATTATGCAAGAAGCCCAGAATTTCCAAGCAGTAGGTATATAAAATGACTGAGAGAGAAATTAGAGGAAAGAAAAATACTTGCACAAGAAAAACTGTCAACAGCTTCAAATGCAAATTTGTTTTTATTAATACAGCAGATATATGAAAAACATTATATAGATCAAGAAACCTTGGGCCGTTTGGAAAAAGAAGTGACTGAGGAAGTGCAAAAATGTAAAGAACAAAATGTCGAGATTTTTAAAAGGTATAAAAAAGAACTATGGGTATGGGAAAGAAAGAGAGGTCTGATATGGTGCAATATTTATGCAAAGGAGAACGCCAAATCAATCAATACAAAAAAAGCAGCCACAGAGATATTCAAAGAGAAATACAAGCAAACGTATCCAGATATGGAAGATTTCACAATACTAAAAAAGAGTATGTAGAACAGAAGACTGGAAAAGTAGAAGTAAAAAAAAATAGAGGCTGAAGTCATGGAATACCTGTGATCTGAAGGATTTAGTGTAGAAAGACTAACACAGTTTATATCACAGCATGATGGAACAATGAATGCCCCCCAGTAAAGAGAAACAGGAGAGAAGGAGACATCTGAAGAAGAAATATGGCATGGGAAAGGGAAACAGATTTAATATGGTACGATATTTATGCAAAGGACAAAGCAAAACTTATCAATACAAAAAGGGGAGCACCAAAGATATTTGAAGAGAAATACAGGCAAAGGAATCCAGATATGAAACATTTTACAATACAAAAATATGAAAACAAATAGGAAAAGTAAAAAAGAAGATTAGTAATGGAGATGTTAAAGTAATAGAAACTGGGGTTATGGATTACCTGTGAAGTGCAGGATTGAGTGTAGAAAATCTAACTTTGATAACACCACAGCAGGATAGAGCAATGGATCCCCACATTAAGGAGAAACCAGTGGAAAGGGAAACATCTGATCAGTTGCCATATGAGGATACTTTGGAGCCTTCCACAGGAAACCAGAACAAAAGTTCAGTTAGAGTTGCACAGCAAGGGAAGGAACAGGAAACTGTGGCAACTCTGACTCAGTCAATGCTGTGGAATGATAGGCCCGTGAGGTCCAATATGAAAGAGCAGTGAATGACACAGGATCAAACTGAAGGGAATGTGGCACAGGAAGATGCTCTGGAACATTCTGTAGAATACCCATAAGGAATGGAGAACAAAGAATGTGCCCTTGGTGTAGAAAAAAAATTATCCAAGAGAAGAGTTGCTTGATTTAATAGAGATGGACAGACGTGTTAAGAGCAATGAAAGGAATAGACCACTGAAAGTCAATAAAACCCAAAACACTGGACGTTTGATTAAAGAAATGAACATAATAATTAGGACTGTTCACAGAAATGTGTGTGATGTAACAGAAGTAAATGGGATATATTACTGTGCAGCTAAATTAATAACAGATAAAGTCTTACTATAAAAACACAGAGCAGTAAGGGAAAGAAAGGGTAGAAATCAAATGCCATCATGGAAGTACCGAATAGAGAAAAGCAAAAAAACAAAAAAACAAAAAAAAAATAGCAAGCACAGCAATCTGTCTAGTTCCAACCTCACCATCACGAATGTTGAGGAAAAAAATAAAAAAACAGAGAAACTAGTGGTCTTAAAACATTGTTGATAAGCTCAGTCACAAATAAAGGCAAGGCTTGTTGTTTTGGAACACTACCTGGGTTTCATGATTTTTGGAAATGATTGTGACTGAGCTCATCAACAAAGTTTTAAGACCACTAGTTTCTCTGTTTTTAATTGAATAGAGAAAACTATAATGCAAGTAAGACAAGAAGTGTCAGTGTTAGAAGAATATAGAAGAGGGAATAGATCAACAAAAATACCCAGAAAGATAGATGTGATAAAAGCAACGTGCAGTATCAAAACAGATCAGGATCTATTGTGCACTTTCGCAATAATAAACTAAAAATATCAGCACATGCAAAAAAAAAAAAAACATAGAGGATATGCATATAAATATAAATATAAAGGAAAAGTGCAAAATAAGCAATTTATTGATGGCCCAAAAAATTTGTAGATAATTAGGAAATAAGGCAAAAGGAATTGAAACACCACCAAAAAAGAAGAAATAGGTACATTTTGGAGAAATATTTATGAAGATCCTTTGGAACATAACAAAGATGCTGAATGGATAGAAGTAAAAGAAAGAATAAGAAGTTTTAATGCACAGAATATGAAATCGGATGAAGTAATGGCCAGAGAAATTGAAACAAAGTTAAGAAAAGTTTCCCGTTGGAAAACCCTAGGCCCAGATGCAGTATATAACTTCTGGTTAAAGTATTAACATCTTTACATGAAGGTTTAGCCATGAGTAAGAACTATTCATATGCACACCCCCAAACAGACACCAACCTGGTTAACAACAGGAAAAACAATACTCCTACTTAAGAATGAACCTGCAAGCTATCCTAAAAACTATAGACCAAAAACTTGCCTTCCAATGACATATAAACTATACACTGGAATTGATGCTGACAGAGTTTCTAGTAGTTTAGAAGAAAACTCAATAGAGTTTCTAGTAATTTAGAAGAAGATTCAGACATGGCAATAAACAAATAAAAGAAAGTTATATGGAGCAAAAGATCACTTGTTAAATAAAGTCATAATGGAAAACTGTAAAAAGGGGAAGAATCTAAGTATGGCATGGACAGACTACAACAACGCATTGGTCAGTATCCCACATTTGTGGATAAAAGAGTGATACACCCTGCATTGATCAATTACATTACAGCAATCATGAAACAGTGGCAAACCACTTTGCAGTTAAGTCATGATAAAGGACAAATTATTATTCCAGGGATAAAAATTCAAAGGGGGGTATTCCAGGGTGACTCTTTGTCAGCACTACTCTTTTGTCTTGCCCTTAACCCATTAAGCTGTCTATTTAACAGATTACGTCATGGCTACAATTTAATTCCCAGAAAACGATGACATGTAAAGACTTCTCATTTTCTTTTTGTGTCTGATTTAAAACTGTAAAGTTCATTAGATGAGGAACTGAAAGCACAACTGCAACTGGTCAAAACTTGTTCAGATGATATAAGAATGTCATTTGGTCTTGATAAATATGCAAAGGCAACCTTTAAATCAGGACAGCTGCTGCACCAAGAAAACATCAGCCTGGGACAGGAATGTGATGTAAAAGAACTTCAGCAAGTGGGAGTGTATAAATATTTGGGAACTGATGAGGGATCAACAATAAAAGATGAACAAATGTGAATAAAACTTAGTAAGGAATATTTTTAGAAGACTAAAATTAATACTGAAAACAGTGCTGATGTCTAGGAACAAAGTCCAAGTTATAAAGCAATTTGCTCTTCCTGTCCTTACAGTTTTGGAGTGATTGACTGGCCCCAACAGGTGTTGGATCAGTTGTACAGGGAAACAAGAACGATGCTTCATGCTCATCAAATGATTTATAAAAATCAGTGCATACCAAGATTATATATTCCCATTTCCAAAGGTGGGATGGGCCTCCTTGAAATTAATTACATGTATAGATCTGCAGTCGTAGGACTGTATACATACCTGCTGACCTCACAAGACCCAAACATAGTGAAAGTTTTAAAACATGAGGAGAATATGTCTAAGATGACTTCCTTGCTTAGTTTAGCAGAATCATTGTCGAGCAGGAATGGAAATCAAAGCGGAAGTAGATAAAAATTAGGCAGCAAATGAATGTGCCAAAAAACAAAAGAAAGAATATTAGGTGAAGGATCAGATGAGAAGGTAAAAAAATTTGAAAATGTATAAATATAGTTGTAAATATAGAAAACTCTTGGAACAACCTCATGTTGATCAGGACTAAATGCAGGAATGGTTAAGGAGAGGTGAATTTAAACCAAAAGATGAAATATTAATGTTGGTGGCCTGAGATAGTGCACTACATACATGTTGGTTTACAAACTCCATTGAACATGCGGGAGAAACAGATAAATGGAGGTTTTGTAAAATGGAACTGGAAACAGTTGCACATCTTGTTGCTGGTTGTGATATACCAATGGCAGAATGACTGTATACTGAAAGACATAATAATGTGGCAAGACTGTTGCACTGGGGATTATGCAAACATTATAATATTGAAGTAGCTGAAAAACATTGGAAACATGAGCCACAAAGCATTACAGGAAATGATGAAGTTTATATCACATTGGATCACCCATTACCAACAGTTTAAAAAATAGATGTGAGAAAACCAGATGTAAGACAAAGGTAGCATTGATCACTGAAATTACAACACACACTGACTACAGTGTCTTACATACAGAGAGACACAAAGTCATAAAATACCAGGATTTGCAGGCAGAAATGAGGG
>NC_056726.1:192329893-192537393 GCF_019279795.1 Protopterus annectens
GAGAAGGGAATTACTTGCATCACACCACCAGTCTCACATAGACCTATGAAACCAGCACCGGCAAAAAACACACATAAATACATGAAAACATACTCAGAGGCTTTAAATAAAAATTTGCAAAAGCAACAGAGACTTCCAAAGCAGACATTCAAGCAACCTCTACCCCACAACAGAAACCGTGAAACACATACTTCACAAAACCAGTGTGCCACACAATCACAGCCCTTAAGGCAAAATAACATAACCAACACTCTAGTAATAGGTGACTCTATAGTCAGGCACACTGACGTCCCACTCACTAGGCTGAACAAGGAGAATGTTACTGTTAGCTGCCTGTCAGGTGCCAGGATCCACCACATAACACAAGCACTCAGGTCACTCCAGAACAAATACAAATATGACTCTGTCATTGTCCATCTTGGTGTGAATGACCTGAGCCGTACCTCCCTGGACTACATGAAAAGAGACATGGAGGAGCTCTCTGACATGTAGCACAGGCCAGTATGACCCTGACCCTGAGTAGCATCTTGCCCTCACCAAGAATTATACCACGGTATAGAGAAAAAATTATCAACTTCAACAACTGGCTAAGCTTCTGGTGTCATTCAAAGGGGATCCAGTGTCTGTCAGCCTGTGATGACATGCTTGACAAGCCACACTGCTTCACTAGAGATGGCTTGCACCTGTCACCCTTATTCTTTCGAATACTGGCCAAGGCTCTTGCCACCACCATAGTGCCTTTTTTAGGCAAGGATCAAAAGACAAACCCACTGCCGTAAATAGCACAACTAACAAAAAACTGAGGGTAATGCTACTCAACGCCAGAAGTCTAAACCTCAAAATGCATTCACTCGAGGCACTCCTCAGTATGGAGAAAATTGATATATGTGCAATAACACAAACCTGGTTTAAGGATCCAGAGAGCACCCCAGGACTACCAGGCTGCAACTCATACCATACATTTCGGCCACAAAACCTAGACAGAAATACAAAATGTGGAGGAGTATCCATATTCATCAAGGATACCCACACCTCCAGGTTAGTGACACAGCATGATGCTTCAGAGATCATCCATGTGCAACTAACAACGGGCAAAACTGCTATTCAAATTATAGCTTGCTACAGATCACCCACCATGTCCCAGGACCCCCACTCTGCATTCCTGGAAACACTGGGAAACATAAAGGTCCTACCAAACACCCTGATATTGGGTGATTTAAATTACCCAAACATTAACTGGGAGAACAACTCAAGTACAAACTCTCTTGCTCAACATTTCCTAGAATTTATAAACTCAAATGCCCTGGATCAACTGGTCAACACCTCTATCAGAGGTGACAACATATTGGACCTGGTCATCACCAACATGGGCAACTGGTGTTCCACACTGGAGGTCATCCCCTCACTGTTTAGATCTGACCATAAACTAATCACTC
Organism: Protopterus annectens; assembly: GCF_019279795.1. Taxonomy (NCBI): domain Eukaryota; kingdom Metazoa; phylum Chordata; order Ceratodontiformes; family Protopteridae; genus Protopterus; species Protopterus annectens. The sequence continues at coordinate 192,331,330 of NC_056726.1, forward strand.
TGGATATCCACATTCCACCATCACCCCCGGTTAAAGAAACCACCATGAAAAACTTTTCAAAAGCAAACTTCACGTTACTTAAGACAGAGGTGGGAAGTTTCAAAGCTCCTATGCTAAAGTATAATGCTGCCCAAGCTAAAAAATCATTTACTAATGCACTCTACGGGCGCCTACAAGAATGCATGGATCAAGCTATCCCAAACAAAACCAAGACTCACTCCTCCAAGAAAAGGAAACCAGTCTGGTGGACCCCTGCCATAAACAAGCTATACAATAGAAGGAGGAAACTAGTACAGAAAAGAGTAAAATCCCAAGAAGGGAAGACATCCCTGATCAGTATCAGCAAGAAACTATGTTCCCTCATAAAATCATCCAAGGCTAGCTTTGAAAGAAAAATTGCCATGGACTCCAAAGATAACCAGAAGGTATTCTTTAGCTATGTCAAGAATCTAAGTGGCAATTCTCAGATCTGCTCAGAGTTAGTGCAGAAGGGCACAAAATACACAGCACTGACTGATATAGCCAACATCCTGGCAGACAGGTTCAGTGCAAACTTCACCCCCCTCTCACCCCCAAAAGGACCCATAACTATACCAGAAGAATGTAGTGCACCTGAAATCACAGACACTCAGGTTAAAACAGCCCTCTCCAAAGCCAAAAACACAGCATCAATGGGACCGGACAGTGTCGAAGGCTGCATCCTACATGAACTCAAATGATGAACTAACCCCTCTCCTAAACACACTGCTTAAACTCAGCCTCTCCACAGGCTATGTGCCCCCAGCATGGTGCACAGCAACAGTTATTCCACTCCACAAAGGTGGAGCCACAATGGACCCCAGGAACTATCACCCTATAAGCCTGACTAGCTTGATCTGCAAAGCTATGGAGCGCATCATCATGGATCTCATTAACAGAGACATTAGAAACCTCCAAACACTGGACCCTACCCAGTTCGGCTTTGTTAAGGGCAGATCATTCCTCCTAAACCTGGTGGACTTCTTTGACACAGTTACCAAGGCTATAGATGAGGGAAAGGTGGTCCACATAGCCTACCTAGACCTCACAAAGGCCTTCAACACCATTCCCCACTCAGGTATTATAGACAAGCTCACCAGCCTGAACATAAACCCCTATGTCATGAGATGGGTTGCCAACTGGCTCATGGACAGAACCCACATGGTAAGAGTTGCGGGCGCTAGGTCTGACTCTAAACCGGTTACAAGTGGCGTTCCCCAGGGCTCAGTCCTACAGCCCCTCCTGTTTGGCATATACTTTTCAGAGGTACAGGCAAGCACAGGAGGACTATGGCTGATCAAGTTTGCAGATGACTGCAAACTAGGGGCTATAATTGACTCTCCGGCTGACACAGACATCCTCCAAAAGGATATCACTGAGACAGATACCTGGTGTCAAAACCATGGCCTCAAGCTAAATGCCAAAAAGTGCATAGTCATCCCCTTTGGAAAAAACAAAGCACCTACAAACTACCACATAGGTGGTATACCCCTAAATACGGAAGACGTAATAATGGATCTGGAGACCCAAGTAGATAGTAACCTCTCCTTTGATAATCACATTGCCAAAGTGGTTAGAAAATCCTTCTATGTGGCCAATATAATCACAAAAGGGTTTGCATCCAGATCGAAAGAGGTCATTGGGCCCCTCTACGCATCACTCATCAGACCCATCATAGAGTACAATGCCCCATTTGGGATGTCTCTTACAAGACGCGTGCAACAATGGGAAAGACCACAGAAGTACCTCACCAAGAGGATCACTGGCCTCAAGCAGCTGCCCTATGCAGCTAGACTGAACAAACTCCAGCTGTACTCGGTTGCATACCACTTACTCAGAGGTGATCTCTGCCTGACATACAAGGCCATGTGCAACCCAGAATTGATGGACATGCTCCACTTAAAGAAGACCATATTCCCTCGAGCCACATGTTTCAGGGATCTAAACCTCATCACAACAATAACTTAGACGTGCTGGAGGGATACATTCCTATCCCAGAGACTTCCCATGCTCTGGAACAAGATTCCAATCTACATTAGGCAGAGCTCCTCGCTATCCCTCTTCAAGAAAAACCTTGACGAGTGGATGGAAAACAGAAAGTTTACCCCAAGGATCACTTCAATGGCTCTGCTGGACAGAGGCACAGGAAACTAATCTAAGGGGGCGGCGAAAGCCGACACACTCCGGTTAGGCTTATAAATGCCTTCAGACAGATAGCCTAGTACCTACCTATGAACCTATAAACCTATGAATCGCAGCTCATCTTCTTTATATAAATATAAATAAATATATATATATATATATATATATATATATATATATATATATATATATATATATGTCTACTAATACAATACATAATATATACATACAACTATATGTGTATGTGTTTGTATATATGTTCAGAGGTGCCATTTTTCTATGGACGCCTGTCCAGATTTTATTTTTTAAATTAAAGAAACACTGCTGCAGGGTTCTATAGCTCCTTGGACTTTAAGATCTATAATAACAGTCAAGGTGCAGTTCACACATTGTAGTCTGGCTTGTATCTAGTATTTTTATATCCTTGTAGAAAATTAGACTTACGGGCAGTGAACGTCTTTCTAAAGCTAATATTTGAGAAGAAAGTTGAAATTATTTAGCTATTGCTGACTGCTGTGTGTATGCAAAATAATCTTCTGTGGCTGTTATTTTTTATTGCAGTCACACAATGGAGGTGTAGATAGTAAATAGACCCAGTCAACAAAGTGGCTGTAATTGCTGGGTACAAGTGTTTTCTATAAATAAAAATGACTGAGTCTTTTGCTCATGTTAGCAGTCACTGTTGTGCCCTTGCAGAACTAATGTGTTTATGTGAAGTAAGTTGAAATAATTTAACTGGCTACTGTTTATGTGAGATAAAGTTGAAATACATTAATGTGGACATTGTTTTAATCACAATTACACATCTCAGATGCACACAGCTGGCTAAGTGTCTATAACTGCTAGGTATGGGAGCTGTCTGTGTGTGAAAGTATCTAATGCTTGTCACTTTCTCAGGCTAAAAATACATTCATCTAGCTCTGCTTGACTACTGTGTATTTGTGTGAAGTAAGCTAGAATAATTTACTGTGGCTACTGTGGATTTGTATGAAAGAAACTTGAAATTCACTAATATGGCTATTATTTTTACAATAGCCAGAGATCTGAAGTGTACACAGTCAACAGATGGGCTATAATTACTGGGCATGGGGACCATCTCTGGATGAAAATGACAGACCCTTATGTTGTGATAAAGTTAAAAACTCATTCTTCTCACTTTGCAGGATTAGTGTACATTTGCATGAAGCAAGTTGCAATAATTTACTATGGCTTTTGATTTTATATATCAGTTTCAAACATATGAGGTGCACACATTCAGTAACATAGCTTTATTTGAAAAGTATGGAAGCTGTCTGTGGATAAAAGTAACGTCTTTCTACTGCAGTTTGATCACAGTAGTCACTGATCCGGCTTATGAAAAGCAGTGTCATATGGTATGTTGTACTAGTTGAAAACCATGACAATGATTATTGTTATGGCTTATGCACGTTCTAGTGTGTTTGTGTGTACAAGGTTGTGGTTGCAGTGTGTATAAGTGTAATAACGTAGTCATAATTTCTTTCACTTTCCATCACAGCTAAATATCAGCATTGTAAACTATAAGTGCCTTTCTATGGTGTTCTAGGCAGGATATGTGTGAAAGCAGCTGATCACTGGCACAGTGGTTCAGCAAAAATCATTGCTATCTGACAGAACTGATTCTGTGGGTGCATTCCATTGGTCTCTATGGTCCCATTTTGTAATGTCTGCATGTCCTCCCTGTTTCTGTGCAGGTTTTATTCAAGTATTATACTTTCTTTCAACACTCAAAAAGCATGTTGTTGATAAATTAGCATTCCTCTAGTTTGCCATTATGTAAATGTGCAGTGTTAGAGCAAGTGTGGGTATGCTCTTCTGATATACCTGGCTTCTCAGGAATAGTGCCAGTATGCATGGGCCTACCTGAAAAAATATCACTGGCATCTGTGGACATACACAGTATGTGTAGCAGATATGTAACTCTTCTGAATAGTAGTAGAAAAAAGTTAACAAGCAGCTATCTTTCAAACATAAGGCATAAAATGCATCACATCAATGGATATGAAAATATAGGCCCTCAAAGTCCAGTTTCACAGACTTACTGAGAGGCTTCATCTTCAATCTCTATTCCTGGCCCCATTTATTCCAAAACCAGCCCTTTGTTGAGTTTGTGCAGAAAGCCATTTCAGCATGTATATGGAGCCTGTGGACAATGTGGTCATTATATCTTTAACTGTCCTTACCAATGATCCTAAGAAGTATGCACAGTAGGTTGATATAGCTTGTCTAAGGCCTGGGACAGTGCTATCTTACTTTTTTTTAATTCTTCACAATCAAATCTCAGAGGTGTAGACAGAATGCCACTGTAGAATGTTTCGGGGTGGTGTACCATCAAAGAATGACAAATTGGAACACATTACTTTAATATTTTTTTCACCTTCTTTTAAGTATACAGGTGTCTATCTTTTTTAGCATGGTGGCATGCTGTATATATGCATTTAACAACAAGTTGAAATACTGGTGCCATTTTTTCTTTAACTTTCATCCCATTCTGTCATAACAGGGGTATACAGAAGGTAGCTGCCTTTTTGGGGGGGGGTGTTTAGAAGTATGCTGTGTATATATTCAACAACAAAACTTGACATATATGAAGGTTTCCTTTTGTTCATTCACTGTCTTTTCAGTTCAAATCCAAAGGGGTAAACAGAAGGTGATTATCTTTTTTGGGTGTGGGTGATAGGAAGGTCGACACTATTGTCATATATGATTTATGTATCATCACAACCATTTGTCTTCTCAGTTTACTGGGAAATTATATTTGTCATATTTAAATATTAAGCCTTTAAAACAATGTATTTCATATTTTAAGAAAAATAAGACTGAATTTCTTAATCCTGATTTTTGTTCCAGCTGTCATTAGATTATGAAAAAGCTCTACGCTGCACATCAGAGCATCTAGAACTCCATGACTTTTTGGGGCTGAGCAGCTCCCAAACACACAGCATATTTTTTTATTTCCTTCACAGTTATTATATTGCAGTCGTATACTGTTAGGGTGTCTTGGAAGGATGGAGAAAACAGTTGCATAGTAAGAGTAACTGTGAAAAAATAAGAAACAAATTATCTCTATGGATGGTGCAGGGGAAACTAGCATTGGAGTTAACTGAAAGGGCAAGGGGGTGGTACGAGGAGGAGATACAGTTGGCATCAAGAGTCACTATGTTGCCCTTTGGCTAGTGCTCTATTTCACATAAGTCCATTCCTGGACGTAGGCCCATTATAAGTTTTAGCTCGAGGACCTTGGATTCATAAATAGGTTCATAGATTAGTACTGGGCTATCTGCCCTTGTGGAACATTTTAAGCCTAGTCAAATTTCCCATCCCAAAGGCCAGACTTAAGCCCTGTACCTTGTGTCTATGAGATAAACACCCTTATCATTATGGCAACACCCAACCAGCATTGTATGCACTTTAGACTCAGTGCTTTATGCTAGCCAATCTTGAGTGTGATGGTGAAATAAAATAAAACAAGCAGCTGATTTTTCTAAGTAATTACTACAACCATTCTAGTTTTTTCAGAGATTCAACAAACCAGGCAACAAGCCAGTGGAATAAAGTTCCCTTTTATGCAAAAGCAGTGCCTTCATTGATCTTACGATATAAAGTGTATGTTTGAAGTGTAAATATCTGAATGATAAACCTACAAATGGGAAAGTGTCAAACTGCTCGGAAGACTGTGCTTTTGAATGCAAGATTGATGTTTATTCTAAGGTAATGTTTTTTCCATTACTTGCAAAGATATTTGCCCATTGAATTTTTATTAAAAGTATTGTGCTTTTAATTATAAACCCATATTCACCAAGTAGTTCCATATGCTTAGCTGTGAGCACTTGCCACCAGCACTTATCTGTAATTCTTTCATTCTGTATTTAAATTGTCTAACTGCTGTCACAATAACAAATTATACCAGACAATACCTGACCAAGCCATTGCCTTCTTTTTCATTGAAATTCACTTGGTTCAGTCTCAGAGACTAAACTGGTATTCCACTGCAAAAATTAAACTTACCTAGAAATTTGATGACCTTGAAGGTAGTTATATTAGTTATAGGTACAGGGGACACAGCCCCTTCAAAGGAGATTGTGAGGACTTCCCTATCAAAAAATAATTGATAGGTTGTTTGTTCAGTCTGTTGGTCTCACACAAACAGACTTTATTCAAGTGGTGACAAAACTCCACAGTATCTACTCACATTAGACATTTACTACTATGATTTTTTACAAGATTTTTGCTGAAGTCTCATGTAAAGTTGTTTCTGCTTGATGAACCTAATGTGATTACCTAGTCAACAGACTGAATATAGATTCAGTAACTAGAAAAACTCCCAAGTTCTGAATTTATTTCCAGCTGGGCTTGCACTTCCAAAATATACATCATGCTTTGCCACCTTTTATGCTGTTCCCTGCTCCTCACCCATAGCTAAATACTTGTTTATTGACATTTCCTAACATTTCTTTGCTCTGTGTAACAAAATCCTTTATTATTGTAATATCCATCCTCTGTATTTTCTTTCAAAAGAGATCTTAGCAAGTCATGATCCCTTTCTAGTTTACTTTAGAGCACAATGGAAATAGTTTCCTAACTTATTGCTGTATCATATTTCACTTTACCATGCTTTAGAACAGTTTTGCAAACTGAATTTGTGGCAGATAAGGCTCATATGAGCCGAATAATCTTTGGATTATCTTACCAAATGCATAATAGTTCATTGTTTATTTTTAATCAAGAAACATCTTATCATTTATGATATAGGCAATCATGCATTTATATGAATGAAAACAAACCATATTGATATATTTTAGTTGCAAACATTATATATCACTTATAATCAATCCAGCCATTTTCAGTCAAACATTATAAAGCTCATTCAGTTCTTGCCTTTCCTTAAACCTCATTCCTCCTCCAAAACATTATTCTCATGTACTGTTCCCACAGTTTCCATTTTTTCTATGTAATTTGTTCCTACCCTTTTCTAAAGATCTCACTCCCAGTTGTTTTATCCCTGTCACTATATCCAATACTTGTAATACAGTTGGTTTAGACTTTAATTTTCATTTTCTTTTTTGACATCCATTAAAATTAAACTCAGCAAGACCTTACTATGTCTAGACAATTCAGATTCAGTATCACAGCTCAAAAATCATTTCCTTCATTACACCAATTTGCTCACTCAGTATTTCTGATTCAGGTGTCTGCATGGGAGTTTTTAAAGTCTGTCAACTCATTACACTTCCAAAATATGTTCCCAGTTACCTCTTTCTTCATCATCACACCATCAACATTTGCTATCTACCTGAGGAAAAATTATTTGGAGTCTGCTTGGGGTATAAAAATACCTATGCAAACACTTCCAAGCAAAGAACCTAAATCGTCTAGACTTTGTTGCATATTTGGGAGCCATACATATATCCTCCCATTCTCACTTTGTGAATTACTTATCCAATCTCTCTTCCCAAGCCTTTCTAGCCTTCTTTAATTGAGTCCTACAGTTATCATGCAATATTGTATATGCCTATTAATTAACAATTTTTTAAACACCAACTTCTGTTCTGTTTTCTACTAAAACTCTACCAGTGCTTGTCTTTCACTTAGGATCCCTCTTTTTACTTTTCTTTGCCTGTACTCTGATATCAATCCTTGATAGGGAAGGCAATCTCTAGTCAAAAGTCCAAATAAATTATTGACCTCTTCCCATTTTATTACCGTTTCCTCTCCAGTTATTTTCTCCCAGTGTCTTGGTTTCTTTGCCAGTTGTCTCATGTAAATTCCAGCCCTCTACTGCCTATTCCTTTTAATCCTAATTGTAGTCATCCCTATTGGCAGAATCTCCTTTCTCCATCCCTATGTTGGCTTAGTTCTTACTTTCTGTTACTTTATGAACATGATATTCTGTATGGTTATTCTTATTCTCCTTAGAGATCTGCATACACAATCCCACTCTGTCCTTGTTTCTTGAGCTTCCCCTCTGTTTATCATCATCTCTTTCCACTTTGAATTATAGTTTTCTGTGTGTGCTGTGCATAGGAGGCTTAACTGTGTAGCTCTGAAATACTCTTTCAAATCAGGTAATTCCAAACCACCTTGTTCTATTGGAAGAATCAACTTATCCCAGTTAATTCTGGCCCTCTTCCTCTCCCAGGTAAATTCCTTCAACTCTTTATTAACTGCTATCCACAACTTCTCTTGATAAAATATGCCTGACCTGTGTATAAAACTAAAGTTGCTAAAAACATTTTCACTGCTTGAATTTTGCTATTGATTTACAGACCTTCTGATTTCTCAGTTTTTGTATTATCTTTTGTTTAGTCTCTTCCCACGTATCCTTAGTTGCCATAAAAGTATTCCTCTTAATCCATATTCCTAAGTACTTAATTTTATCATGTCCTCATGAACAGCTAAACCAATTCATGTGTAGGTACATAGTTTACAGCTACTGCTTTTGTTTTATCTTCATTAATTTTGTATCCTAAAAAGATTTGAAACTGTCTCAGAATATTGCACAACATTTAAAATTCCTTATCTGGTTTTATCAGGTATAAAATAATATCATCTGCAAATAAAGCCAGCTTTTCTTGACTACCATACTGAGTATATCCTTAAATTTCTGAGTCCCTTATTTTATTTGCCAATGGTTATAAATAAAATGCAAATAACAAAGGGAAAGAAGATACCCCTGCCTTGTCACCCTGCTCAAACATAACTTATCAGAGAGGATACCCCCTTTAATTTTTTGCCTTTGAAGCCTCATATACCCTGTTAATCAACCTTATAATTTTTTCAGGGAATGCAAATCCTTCTATTACTCTACTCATAAAATCACAACTTACTCTGCTGAATGCTTTCTCTGGATCAAGACCAACCAACAACAGTGCTATTTTCTTACAGTCTGCTTCCCTGTGGATCATCAGTGTTTTGTTAATGTTGTCAGATGTTTGCCTCCCCTCCACAAAACCACATTGATCCATATCTAGCAATTTGGTCATCACCTTTGCATTCTTTTAGCCATTATTTATTTATTTAACATTTGTTGACTGGGATAGTCCAACTGGATGTATGTCCATTTTCAGTGGAGGCCCGGGGAGAAAAGCTTCACATTAAGACAATTTATAAGACAGAAATCTTGACCATATACAATACAGATGTCAGACAGGTAAAACATTTCAAATACAGGAACATTTATATAGTACTGTTACAGTAACATACCAGCATGTCCGACTAAATAAGTTAAAAAGTTTGAGTAAAAGGATTAATAAAACTATTTTTTTGAGGGTAACATTGTTTATAAAGTTTACAAACCTTAGGAGGTGAGCTACTACAGTAGGAATTAATAGAGAATATCATAGTACCTGAAATAGCATGTTAAAGATAGATAGTAAAGAATGGTCCTGCTATTATATACATAAACACTTTATAATCATGGTTTAGAATCATGATGGGCATATGCGAAGATGGATCTGATGGGTTTTAACTATCTTTACGTATTACAGCCACCACCACTTTCTTCCAGGATGTTGATATTTCTCTTCTTTTTAAAATAATGTTAATCAAAACCTTTATTCATTTTTAGCTTCCAAACATACACAGGAATACCATTTATTCCTGGGGACTTTATTGTAGAGTGGTTATATGTCACTGTTTTAAATCATCTGTTCCTATTCTGTTAGTAATTGAGCTTCATCTATCTCTAACCTTGGCATATTTGATTCTTCCATAAACATTTCAGTTTATTTATTTATTTCATTTGGCATTTGTTTACCAGGATTGTCCGACTGGACACAGGTGTCCCTTTTCAGCGGAGTCCTGGGGAGAAAAGCTACACATGTTACAGAGTATATTAATAACAATAGTTAAAGAAAGTTTGACAATGCTAAGAATAGTCCTAGAATTAATAATAGTTCAAAGAGTTTGAGCAGTTGTTATCAGAAAATTAAGCAAATTCAAAATCCAAAGTAAAAATAGTTGACAAAGTTTAACACTGATTAACAGTAGTATCAAGAGTTAACAAGGTTAACAGAGTTTGTCAAGTTGTTAGTAGAAATTTGTAGTCAAAAACACAGCAGCTAAGCATAGGAATAGTATATATATATAATGAACTTAGAGATGAGATTGTACTAGATATGTACAATGTGTTAAATCTGCCTAGGGGTGTAGTATAAGACTGTGGAAATGAGTTTGGTAAGGGGACTGCAGTAGTAGTTTTGGACTTTTTCTTGAATTTCACATTTCTCTGCTTTTTACAGATTTTCATAAAATGTCAAAAAAAATTCTAATACCTCTCCAGGATCTGATAACTGTTAATTATTTATCAACATTTCTTTCTACACTCAGCTTATAAAAATTACTTTTTCTATGCCATACAGTCTGTGATTTCATACAATCCCCAAAAAGACCATTCTATGACTTTACAGTCGATGGCATAAAATAAACTACACTCATGTCACTTCTGAGCTGTCTGTTCTATTTTCATGGCACTCTACCTTATTCTATTATTAATCTATATATAAAATCATTGCCTCTTGGATTTAATGTATTTGATATTCTTAAGTGTTTTTATTGAGTGTCATTTCACCTTTTCCTTTAGGAGAATACACAGTGAATTTGTTTAGCCTTTGCCTGTTATGTTTAGTGTTGTAGATCCTGTATCACTTGCTCCTTAAGGATAGCTTCTATTTTATCAGTACCGTTTACAGAAGTAGGTGCTTCCAGCAATGTGCACAGTGTTCTAGATATAGTGTCATGAACTGTTTGTACAAGGGAAGAGTAACTTTCCAATTCCTTTTGGTGGTTCTTTTACTAGTGTATCTTAAAATTCCAGTTTTTCTTAGCACCATCGTAATGCTAATTGACATTCTTAGATTATCTGAAGCAATGATGCCAAGGTTCGTTTCCATTGTTTTACTGTCCTACCTTCCATTATGTGATATGCCTCTGGATTTTAAATAAACAAGCACAGATTCTAAAGTAAGCACATAGATCATTCCTGTATTTTTTGTCTTTTCTTTTCCTCTGTAGTGGTCTTTATATATCAAGCCCATTTCATGATTTAGTCTCACTTAAGAAGAACCATATTACCTTTAGTATCTCTGCAATGCTAATTATGCATATACCGATGAGGACACTCTCAAAACTGCACCCTTTTGCTATATTACCTGTTATGAAGAGTTAGGATCCCTCCAACAGAAAACTAAGAGTAATCATCTAATCAACAGAAATGTTCTGAAAATGTTCTTGTTGACATGTCACTTCATCAAAACAATCAGATTAAAACATTGATCTAAGCTAGAAAATGACATAAGTTGTAAATTATAAAAAGGGTCCAAATTGAACAAAGGATTCACACTAACACGCACGTCTAATAATAGTCAGTCAGATCTACTGGTAACTGCAATGTTCAGCATTCTCATGCTGGCAACATATGAATTGGCAAGGAAATGCTGTCAGATTAGTCTGTTCTCTTATAATTCCCTTTCTTCACTATGGATTCCATTTACTATTACCATCTGTGTCCTGTTGTGTAACCAATTTTTACTCAGGTCAACAATTAAGAACATATTCTAAAGTTATTTGTGTTATATATTGAGCTGTTGTGTGTCACTCTAACTCTTTGCTGTAACTAACATCACATGCATAGCTACTCATTTTTTCCAGAGGTGATTTAGTCAAAGGAATGTTTAGAATAGTCCACAATTATCTTCCTGTTGTGAATGTGTGCTGACTTGGAAATTGTCACCAGTGGCCTAAAACTATTTACCTATTTTTTACTTTGTTACTGATTATATCACTTTTGAACAATTGTCTCTTAAATTCACTTTTGTACAGTATAATTATAATTGCCTGCTCCCTTTCTTTGGGGATGACCCCCCCCCTTATCTTATGACTAGAGTGTGCATGATGCTATGATGTGTTTTATGCTGAGATATTCCAAACTGGGGCAAATATCACCAACTACCAGTTACTTGTCCACCTATTTCGATAAAAAATAATTTTTGTGTATTGAACTGCTATCAATCCCAGATCTAAACATTTCCCTTTTTAATTCTGGTGTGCCCAGTCTCCCTTTGTTCATACTGAGTAGAAACACTTATGAGATATCTCAGTAACTATTACCTTCTCGTTGTACTTGCATTCACTTCTCATTACTATCCATTTTAGACTTCATTTGCTTCCAGTGATCCATGAAATGCCGTATCACATTTCATAAAAAAATTACATTTCGCTCCGTTTGAACCTTTACAATAATGGCTGTATTCCTTGCCTCTTTCTGTTTTGACTGGTGGTAAGTCCCCCCATTGAACCTTTACAGTAATGGCTGTATTCCTTGCCTCTTTCTGTTTTGACTGGTGGTAAGTCCCCCCATTGAACCTTTACAATAATGGCTGTATTCCTTGCCTCTTTCTGTTTTGACTGGGGAAAAGTCCCCCCAATTGAACCTTTACAATAATGGCTGTATTCCTTGTCTCTTTCTGTTTTGACTGGTGGTAAGTCCCCCCATTGAACCTTTACAATAATGGCTGTATTCCTTGCCTCTTTCTGTTTTGACTGGTGGTAAGTCCCCCCATTGAACCTTTACAATAATGGCTGTATTCCTTGCCTCTTTCTATTTTGACTGGTGTTAAGTCCCCCCCATTGAACCTTTACAATAATGGCTGTATTCCTTGCCTCTTTCTGTTTTGACTGGTGGTAATTCCCCCATTGAACCTTTACAATAATGGCTGTATTCCTTGCCTCTTTCTGTTTTGACTGGTGGTAAGTATCCCCATTGAACCTTTACAGTAATGGCTGTATTCCTTGCCTCTTTCTGTTTTGACTGGTGATAAGTCCCCCCATTGAACCTTTACAATAATGGCTGTATTTCTTGCCTCTTTCTGTTTTGACTGGTGGTAAGTCCCCCCATTGAACCTTTACAATAATGGCTGTATTCATTGCCTCTTTCTGTTTTGACTGGTGGAAAGTCCCCCCAATTGAACCTTTACAATAATGGCTGTATTCCTTGCCTCTTTCTGTTTTGACTGGTGGTAAGTCCCCCATTGAACCTTTACAATAATGGCTGTATTCCTTGCCTCTTTCTGTTTTGACTGGTGGTAAGTCCTCCCATTGAACCTTTACAATAATGGCTGTATTCCTTGCCTCTTTCTGTTTTCACTGGTGGTAAGTCCCCCATTGAACCTTTACAACAATGGCTGTATTCCTTGCCTCTTTCTGTTTTGACTGGTGGTAAGTCCCCATTGTACCTTTACAATAATGGCTGTATTCCTTGCCTCTTTCTGTTTTGACTGGTGGTAAGTGCCCCATTGAACCTTTACAGTAATGGCTGTATTCCTTGCCTCTTTCTGTTTTGACTGGTGGTAAGTCCCCCATTGAACCTTTACAATAATGGCTGTATTCCTTGCCTCTTTCTGTTTTGACTGGTGGTAAGTCCCCATTGAACCTTTACAATAATGGCTGTATTCCTTGCCTCTTTCTGTTTTGACTGGTGGTAAGTCCCCCATTGAACCTTTACAGTAATGGCTGTATTCCTTGCCTCTTTCTGTTTTGACTGGTGGTAAGTCCCCCATTGAACCTTTACAATAATGGCTGTATTCCTTGCCTCTTTCTGTTTTGACTGGTGGTAAGTCCCCCATTGAACCTTTACAGTAATGGCTGTATTCCTTGCCTCTTTCTGTTTTGACTGGTGGTAAGTCCCCATTAAACCTTTACAATAATGGCTGTATTCCTTGCCTCTTTCTGTTTTGACTGGTGGTAAGTCCCTCCATTGAACCTTTACAGTAATGGCTGTATTCCTTGCCTCTTTCTGTTTTGACTGGTGGTAAGTCCCCCATTGAACCTTTACAATAATGGCTGTATTCCTTGCCTCTTTCTGTTTTGACTGGTGGTAAGTCCCCTAATTGAACCTTTACAGTAATGGCTGTATTCCTTGCCTCTTTCTGTTTTGACTGGTGGTAAGTCCCCCCATTGAACCTTTACAATAATGGCTGTATTCCTTGCCTCTTTCTGTTTTGACTGGTGGTAAGTCCCCATTGAACCTTTACAATAATGGCTGTATTCCTTGCCTCTTTCTGTTTTGACTGGTGGTAAGTCCCCCATTGAACCTTTACAATAATGGCTGTATTCCTTGCCTCTTTCTGTTTTGACTGGTGGTAAGTCCCCCATTGAACCTTTACAATAATGGCTGTATTCCTTGCCTCTTTCTGTTTTGACTGGTGGTAAGTCCCCCATTGAACCTTTACAATAATGGCTGTATTCCTTGCCTCTTTCTGTTTTGACTGGTGGTAAGTCCCCCCATTGAACCTTTACAATAATGGCTGTATTCCTTGCCTCTTTCTGTTTTGACTGGTGGTAAGTCCCCCCATTGAACCTTTACAATAATGGCTGTATTCCTTGCCTCTTTCTGTTTTGACTGGTGGTAAGTCCCCCCATTGAACCTTTACAATAATGGCTGTATTCCTTGCCTCTTTCTGTTTTGACTGGTGGTAAGTCCCCCCATTGAACCTTTACAATAATGGCTGTATTCCTTGCCTCTTTCTGTTTTGACTGGTGGTAAGTCCCCCCATTGAACCTTTACAATAATGGCTGTATTCCTTGCCTCTTTCTGTTTTGACTGGTGGTAAGTCCCCCCATTGAACCTTTACAATAATGGCTGTATTCCTTGCCTCTTTCTGTTTTGACTGGTGGTAAGTCCCCATTGAACCTTTACAATAATGGCTGTATTCCTTGCCTCTTTCTGTTTTGACTGGTGGTAAGTCCCCCATTGAACCTTTACAATAATGGCTGTATTCCTTGCCTCTTTCTGTTTTGACTGGTGGTAAGTCCCCCATTGAACCTTTACAATAATGGCTGTATTCCTTGCCTCTTTCTGTTTTGACTGGTGGTAAGTCCCCCATTGAACCTTTTACAATAATGGCTGTATTCCTTGCCTCTTTCTGTTTTGACTGGTGGTAAGTCCCCTAATTGAACCTTTACAGTAATGGCTGTATTCCTTGCCTCTTTCTGTTTTGACTGGTGGTAAGTCCCCCATTGAACCTTTACAATAATGGCTGTATTCCTTGCCTCTTTCTGTTTTGACTGGTGGTAAGTCCCCATTGAACCTTTACAATAATGGCTGTATTCCTTGCCTCTTTCTGTTTTGACTGGTGGTAAGTCCCCCATTGAACCTTTACAATAATGGCTGTATTCCTTGCCTCTTTCTGTTTTGACTGGTGGTAAGTCCCCCATTGAACCTTTACAATAATGGCTGTATTCCTTGCCTCTTTCTGTTTTGACTGGTGGTAAGTCCCCAAATTGAACCTTTACAATAATGGCTGTATTCCTTGCCTCTTTCTGTGTTGACTGGTGGTAAGTCCCCCATTGAACCTTTACAATAATGGCTGTATTCCTTGCCTCTTTCTGTTTTGACTGGTGGTAAGTCCCCCCATTTAACCTTTACAATAATGGCTGTATTCCTTGCCTCTTTCTATTTTGACTGATGTTAAATTCCCCCATTGAACCTTTACAATAATGGCTGTATTCCTTGCCTCTTTCTGTTTTGACTGGTGGTAAATCCTCCCATTGAACCTTTACAATAATGGCTGTATTCCTTGCCTCTTTCTGTTTTGACTGGTGGTAAATCCTCCCATTGAACCTTTACAATAATGGATGTATTCCTTGCCTCTTTCTGTTCTGACTGGTGGTAAGTCCCCATTGAACCTTTACAATAATGGCTGTATTCCTTGCCTCTTTCTGTTTTGACTGGTGGTAAGTCCCCATTGAACCTTTACAATAATGGCTGTATTCCTTGCCTCTTTCTGTTTTGACTGGTGTTAAGTCCCCCCTGAACCTTTACAATAATGGCTGTATTCCTTGCCTCTTTCTGTTTTGACTGGTGGTAAGTCCCCCATTGAACCTTTACAATAATGGCTGTATTCCTTGCCTCTTTCTGTTTTGACTGGTGGTAAGTCCCCATTGAACCTTTACAATAATGGCTGTATTTTTTGCCTCTTTCTGTTTTGACTGGTGGTAAGTCTCCCCCCCCCCATTGAACCTTTACAATAATGGCTGTATTCCTTGCCTCTTTCTGTTTTGACTGGTGGTAAGTCCCTCATTGAACCTTTACAATAATGGCTGTATTCCTTGCCTCTTTCTGTTTTGACTGGTGGTAAGTCCCCCCATTGAACCTTTACAATAATGGCTGTATTCCTTGCCTCTTTCTGTTTTGACTGGTGGTAAATCCTCCCATTGAACCTTTACAATAATGGCTGTATTCCTTGCCTCTTTCTGTTTTGACTGGTGGTAAATCCTCCCATTGAACCTTTACAATAATGGCTGTATTCCTTGCCTCTTTCTGTTTTGACTGGTGGTAAGTCCCCCCATTGAACCTTTACAATAATGGCTGTATTCCTTGCCTCTTTCTGTTTTGACTGGTGGTAAGTCCCCCATTGAACCTTTACAATAATGGCTGTATTCCTTGCCTCTTTCTGTTTTGACTGGTGGTAAGTCCCCCCATTGAACCTTTACAATAATGGCTGTATTCCTTGCCTCTTTCTGTTTTGACTGGTGGTAAGTCCCCCATTGAACCTTTACAATAATGGCTGTATTCCTTGCCTCTTTCTGTTTTGACTGGTGGTAAGTCCCCCATTGAACCTTTACAATAATGGCTGTATTCCTTGCCTCTTTCTGTTTTGACTGGTGGTAAGTCCCCATTGAACCTTTACAATAATGGCTGTATTCCTTGCCTCTTTCTGTTTTGACTGGTGGTAAGTCCCCATTGAACCTTTACAATAATGGCTGTATTCCTTGCCTCTTTCTGTTTTGACTGGTGGTAAGTCCCCTAATTGAACCTTTACAGTAATGGCTGTATTCCTTGCCTCTTTCTGTTTTGACTGGTGGTATCCCCCCATTGATCCTTTACAGTAATGGCTGTATTCCTTGCCTCTTTCTGTTTTGACTGGTGGTAAGTCCCCCATTGAACCTTTACAATAATGGCTGTATTCCTTGCCTCTTTCTGTTTTGACTGGTGGTAAGTCCCCCATTGAACCTTTACAATAATGGCTGTATTCCTTGCCTCTTTCTGTTTTGACTGGTGGTAAGTCCCCCATTGAACCTTTACAATAATGGCTGTATTCCTTGCCTCTTTCTGTTTTGACTGGTGGTAAGTCCCCCCATTGAACCTTTACAATAATGTGTGTATTCCTTGCCTCTTTCTGTTTTGACTGGTGGTAAGTCCCCCATTGAACCTTTACAATAATGGCTGTATTCCTTGCCTCTTTCTGTTTTGACTGGTGGTAAGTCCCCCCATTGAACCTTTACAATAATGGCTGTATTCCTTGCCTCTTTCTGTTTTGACTGGTGGTAAGTCCCCCATTGAACCTTTACAATAATGGCTGTATTCCTTGCCTCTTTCTGTTTTGACTGGTGGAAAGTCCCCCCAATTGAACCTTTACAGTAATGGCTGTATTCCTTGCCTCTTTCTGTTTTGACTGGTGGTAAGTCCCCCATTGAACCTTTACAATAATGGCTGTATTCCTTGCCTCTTTCTGTTTTGACTGGTGGTAAGTCCCCCCCACACTCTTGATTTTCTTTCTTTTGTTGTATTTCAAAATGCTTCAATTTTCTCTTTAACTAACTCTGTCGTGGCTGCCAGTACTGCAAACCCTTTATTTTCTTCACTTTGTTATTTTGATTTTTTTAAACAAATATTTGCTGGATCTGTAATTTGTTCTGCTGAGTTTTAAAACAAATGTTTACTGTCTGTGTAATGGCAGATTAGATTTCCTCCACAGCACTTCTAGCCATGCTACTATATTGTTTGATTAAGTTTTTCATCCTGCCTTAAGTCAAACACTCTTATTTTGGTGTGCTTGGTCGTGCATATTTGTTTAGTTTGAAGCAAACTGTTGTTCACTTCTTCACAGGTTGCTACCAGTATTTGTGCCTGCTGTGTTCTTCCATCACTATTTGAGATTATTGAATCTAAGGTGTTCGAGTCAACGCCTTTCCTGTTTATAACCACATCTGCAACATGGCTTTGCTCACAAACTTCTTAAAACGTATGAACATTTAACAGGCTGCCCTTCTCACTGCTACTCATGCCAACCCCACATACTATATAGTGTTGCATGTTTTCTTTATTCGTACTGTAAAGCTCTGTCTCCAAGTAATAAAATATTAGCCTATGATATCCCCGCACACATTTGTATTAAATGCCATATACCAATTACATATTTATACAGCTTTTAACTTGTCTGCTGCCCAGTAGGTTGTGCTGATCATATTTTTAAAGTAAAATGGAATGAAAATACACTGTGATAATAGTGTAAGGAAGATAGCTGTTCAGCCAATAGACAGAAGGAAACATGGGCACAGAAAACAGCAGAAGAAAAAGCCCACAAGGGTGAGTCAGAGCACAGCTGGATAGTAGTACTACGCAATGCAAGGAGTTTGGGGAGAAACATGCAGGAAGTGGATGCAGCAATAAAGGAGCTGAGGTGGACATTGGTATTATCAGAGAAGCATGGTTTGATGGCAAGAAGGGAGTGATATAGAAGTAAGACTGAGGTGTCTGTGAAACTGGATCCAATTTTATGACTTGTTACAGAAATACTTACTAGGAAAGTTCCAATTAATGTGATCTGCCTAGAACGTTGGCTTGATCAGGCATGAGACGCTGCTAGGAATACTACCAGGGTTGGGGTTAGAATCTGGAATGAGATAATGGATTGATGCAAGTTTGAAGGGTACAACACAGAGGACTCTGATGAGCGGGACAGTGATAGAAATAAGGAGAATGACTGGAATGCCTACTAGAATATGGTAACAGTTAGACCTGTGTCCAGTGGTTTTCACTGTGTTTGTCTGAGATGTATCATAGCAACAAAAGAAGAGGATCAGCCCCTTCAGTGATGACACAAAGATAGGTGCAACAGTCAAGGATGGGAGGAGTTTAAGGAAGGATGTGGCAGTGCTAACTCAGTGAGGAGAAATGCAGCAGTTGTGGTTCAGAACCTAAAATTACAAAGTTCTGCACTTGAACCATGACACATCTGGTGTGACATACCAGCAGTGGAAAGCAGAACTAATTTCAAGAGGGGGGGGGGGGAGAGGATCAGATGAGGTTGGTAACACCTGGATGGGACTACCAGAGGCTCAGTGAGATGTCAGCAAATGCAAAGGGTGGATAAACTCCATATGCTAAGAGGTAATGTTTCTGCTCTACCAGGCCCTGCCCAGGCCACATCTTGACTATTGTGTGCAGTTCTAGAGGGCATACAAGTAGAGGATCATCAGACTCCTAGAAGGAGTACCATGGAAAGGGTATGTGGTATGGAAAAGACAGGACTTGACCAGGGACTAGAGGACCTGGAGTTCTCAACAGAGACCAGAAGAGACAAGGAGGACATGATATGCAGAGAATCATGCTAGGAAATTCAGTAAGCCATACTAAACAGGAAAGACAGGGGGAAGAAAGAGCCAGAGACTGCAGATTGTAAGAAGATAGTATTTTCTTGATATAGGAAACTACTTCTTCAGGTACAGTATTGTACACCATTAGAAATGACCACTGAAATAGATAATGGAAAGGAAATTCTTGGAAGCATTCAAGAAAGTATGGAACAGATGGCCGAAAGGTGTAGGGCAAGGTAGGGGGATAAGATAAAATGTTAAATGCCCATGATGAGTAGATAGGCTTATTGTTTCATTCTGCCATAGAGCAAATGCAAATCAAATTAATTTAGTGTTTTTCTGAATTAAAATTAAATTTTTTGTCCCATGATTTTAGTGTTTTTATTCCTATACTTCATTGTTGTTGTTGTCATCTTGGTATCAGTGGTTCACTCTCGGTTGCAAATTTTCCATTTTTTCACAATTATTTAGGATTTTTTAATATTGTGGCAGGACTGAAGACCATTCATAAATCTGGGATTTAAAGATCTTTAAATCAGCATTGCTTAAGTATTTGTTGTTTGGCAAGATCATTCCTCTCAATACCTGCTGCATCCCCAGAATTGCCTCCTCCTGTAGTTTATATGGAGTTACCTGTATTAGTAGTATATTTACTTGTGCATGTAAGGTCTTTTTTATCAAACCAATTGTTCTTCATACTAACTCTAGAGCTATCTGAGAGTCCCTATTAGCTATTTCTGTAATTTCTGCTTGCATGTACGGCCTGATATTATATAACATTATGCCTCTCAATATACAGGACACTGTAGTCAGTAGTTGTAGTTTCTTCAGTCATTGATGCTACCTTTTTCCTTTTTGTTTTAACTACAATACCTTTTTTGCTTTTTCTTTCTTAACTGTTGGTAGTGGATAATCTTGTGTGTTCATTTGTTTTCAGTTTTTGGTAGTTCTTTATATATTTTAGTGTATCGCAGGCTTAATTTGTCCAAGACCTTTTGGTTTCTAATACCATAATGGGAATGGACCCCATTCCTAAGTCAGGGTACAATTAAAGTTAATGAAATTAGTATTGTTTCAGTCTTTGATGTCAGCCAAACGTGTTCTCAGCATCTGCACTGTGACCAGAATTGACTCCTGTGATACCTATGGAATTATATGTACTGTTATCATATCTAAGTGTGACTGTAAATTATTTTTATTGATCCTGTTGCTCCTGCTTCTGTTGGAACTGTCTGGGTATCTTTCTTCCACAGTGTTCTCATTTCTGCCTGCAAATCTTGGTAATATCTGACTTTGTGTCTCTGTACATAAGGCACTGTAATCACTGGCTGTAGCAATTTTGTTGATCAATACTACTTTTTTTTGTCTTTTGTTTTTTCATAGGCTATTCTAACTGGTTTTCTTGCATTTATTTTTTGAATTATTGGTAATGGGTGATCCCAGGTGATATGAACTTCATCATTGTTTACAATGCTTTTTGGTCCATGTTTTCAATGGTTCTCAGCCACTTCTGTATTGTAGTGTTTGCACAATCCTCATTGTGACAGTCTTGCCACATTATTGTGCCTTTCAGTATACAGGCCTTCTGGTATGAGTGTATCACACCAAGCAACAAGAAGCACGACTGTTTCCCATTCTTTTTTACAGAACCTGTATTGGTCTGTTTCTCTCACATGTGTTCATTGGACTTTGCAAACCAAAGTGTACATAGTCCACTATCCTGGGTCAGCATTATTAGCCTTTCATCTTTTGGTTTCAGTTCACCTCTTCTTAATTATTCTTATGTCAAACCTTGGTCGACATGACGTTGTTCTAGGAAATAATTATATTTGCCACTGTACTTATGGATTTTCCTGTTTTCTTGACTTCTCATTTAATCCTTCTCCTTATATTATTTTTTTTTGTTTTTGTTTTGTTTTTTGGCACATTCAGTTGCTGTCTCCTAATTTGATTTCCATTCCTGCTTTAAACCGAAATGTTTCTGCTAAATTAAGCAAGGATGTCATTTTAGGCTTCTTTTTCTCATGTTTTAAAATGTTCACTATGTTTGGATCTGGTGAGGTCATCAGATATGTATACAGTCCCACAATTGCAGATCTATACATGCAATCAATTTCGAGGAAGCCCATTCCTCTTTCAGAGCAAGGTATATAAAATCTTGGTATACTCTGATTTTTATTTGTAAGTTGTTTAGCATGAAGCATTTTTCTTGTTTTACTGTACAACTGATACAATACGTTTTGGGGCCAGTCAGTCACCCCAAAACTGTAAGTTAGAACAGGAAGAACAAACTGGTTTATAGCTTAGACTTTATTCCTAGATGTCAAGGCAGTTTTCTATATTCGTTTTTGCCTTCTGAAGTATTTTATACTGAGTTTTTATTCTCATTTGTTCATGTTTTATTACTGATCCTATATCTTTTCCAGAAGTATTCTTGTAGAGTTTTATTCTTATTTGCAGTTTTAATTGACACGCTTTTATCTTTTCCCAAGTATTTATACACACCTTCCTCTCTTCCTCCTCAAGCTCTTTTATACCACATTCCTGTCCCAGATTATTTTTTTTTGGTGCTGCAGTTTCCTGTTTTAAATATTGTCTTTGCACAGTTATCAAGTCCAAATGACATTCTTATATCATCTGAGAAAGTTTTAACTATTTGTAGTTGTACTTTTAACTTCTTATCTGATGAATTATACAGGTTTGAGTCATCTACAAAAAGTAGATGAGATGTCTTTAAACAAGGTTGATTTCTGGGATCCAAATTGTAGCCAAAGCCTAATTTGTTTACTAGATAGCTTAATGGGTTAAGGGAAAGACAAAACAGCAGTAGTGACAGAGAATCGCCCTGGAATATCCCCCTTTGAATTTTTATCCCTGGAATAATAATTTACTTGTCACATATCATCTACAAAACAGCTTTCTACAGTTTCATGGTCACTGTAATGTAATGATCAATGTAGGATGTTATCTTATACATCTGTAAGCATTCCTTTATCAATGAATGTGGAATGCTGCCAAATGCTTTTTTTTGCAATCTATCCATGCCATGCTTAGATTCTTCCCTTTTTCAGAATTCTGTTAAGATTTATTTAGCAACAAAATATCCTTTGTTCCAAAAGACTTGCTTTTGTTACCCTTTTGTTCTATTGCCATAATTGATTTTTTTTTCTAAATGACTGTAAACTCTGTCTGCGTCAGTTTTGGTATATAATTTGTACATTGCTGGGAGACAAGCCATTGGTCTATAGGTTTTAGGATGGCTTGCCAGTTTACTCTTAAGAATGAGTATTGTTTTTTTCCTGTTGTTAAACAGTTTGGTGTCTGTTTGCAATGTGCATATAAGTAATTCTTACTCAGGGATAAATCTTTCTGTAAAGATGTTAATACTTTTAGTCAGAAGTTAGGTACTGAGTCTGGGCCTGGGTTTTTTTACTTAGGAGTTTTTCTTAATTTTGTATTAGTTTCTCTGGCGTTTACTTCATCCATTTCATATCCTGGTGGTGGTGCTGCGGTAGCGTTGTCGCCTCACAGTAAGACGCTGTCCAGTTCAATTCTCAGCTAGAGCGTCTTCTGCGTGGAGACATGCGTGAATAGGCGTACTTTCGTTGAAGGTTGTGCATCAGGGCTGGTAACTCAGCATGTAAAAAATCAACTACCAATCATTAGTGGACTGGAGTTCCACTGTGGCGACCCCTAACCGGGAAAAGCCGAAAGACAGAACAGCAACCTTAGAGCTCCTTAATGTTTTTTTTTTCATTCTTCTATCAATTTAACATATTTTTATATTCAAAAGGACCTTCATAAATACCTCCCCAAAATGGCCCTATTTCTTCTTCTTCTTTTTTGGTGATGCTTCTATTCCATTTGCTTTGTTTCCCACTTCTCTATAAAATCTTTGGTACTTACGTATTATCGCAACCACATTTTCCGACGTGCTGGACTTTCTTCTCTTTTACTCAAACAATGACAAGGAAGTGTAATCAGGAAGGGTAGACTGTAAAAAACTCTTCTGGGATGTTGGTGGTGGCTTTTTAAAATGAGTAAGGGTTCAAATATGAGGATTTGTGGCTAGCGTGCTTGAAAGACATCAAGCATTGAATTCAGCGAGCGATCACAGTGGCTGTCTGTATATACGTACGTTGGCCTGAAAGGAGTGTGGGCAGTCATAGCATACGATGTTAGAAACACACACACACACACACACACACACACACACACACACACACACACACACACACACACACACACACACACACACACACACACACACACACACACACACACACACACACACACACACACACACACACACACACTTCCAGCGAATTAGCTGCTTTTGAGCACACTAGCCACAAATGCTAACATGTGCAAACCCTTACTAGTTTTACAAACCCACCACCAAGATCGTGTTTTAACAGTCTACCCTTCCCGATTACTTTTTTAAGAAGTTAGACTGAGTACTGTTTGCTTTTCTTTCCTGATGCTTTCCATTCGCAGGGCAAAGGATGAGAATGTGGAATGCGTTTTAAGTGGAACGTTGGACATTCTTAACTGACATCTTGAGATGCTGGCAGTAAATGGGGAAACCTATTTTTCAAACCTTAGTGAAAAACCATCCTAAAAACAATAACACATTAAAGAAAACATGTCTTTGAGGTTTTCTCATACTTCATTGGTCCCAGTTGACACAAGGAGAAGCAACCAGCATCAGGGCGAAAATGTGGTTGCAATAATACGTAAGTGCCAAATCTTTTTGAATCATCCATAAATTGCTTATTTTGTACTTTTCCTTTATATTTATCTGCATGCTTTCTAAGTTTTTTCTGCCTGTGCTGATATTTTTAGTTTATTATTCATAATAGTATATGATAAATCCTGATCTATTTTGATACTGTGCATTGCTTTTATCATGTATATCTGTCTAAGTATTTTTGAGGATCTGTTCTCTTCTCCTTATTCTTCTAACAGTGATACTTCTTCCCTTAATTGCTTTATAATTTTCTCTATTCATTGCTTTCATAGTTGCATTTTACTTGCTCCCTTCTTTTTGGTAGTCTATGTTTTTCTGATAACATTTTATCCTTTATTAGTTTAGCAGTGCAGTAATATATTCTGTTTATTTTTGTTATATTGCATACATTTCTCTAAATAGTCTTGATTACTGTGTTCTGAGTGTCTGTTTTATCAATCTAATATTTTGGGTCTTATTTACTCTCTGTAATCTGTCTCTTTCATCTATCTTAATATGTCTATCCATTTCTACTACATCAAAGAGGTCTTCCCTTAAATCATTTTCTTCTAGATTGAAAGCATCTTTGTTGTTTCTGTTTCCTGCCAATAATCTACAGAAAGTTCCAGAAAATCGTTCTGTGACATGTCCCCTTCTTATGCGCCCTGCTTCATATGCTGCCCCTTTATATGAGAACCCTTTGGTCGATCACTCCACAACATTACATGCATCAGAGTTGCCACTGTTTCCTTCTCTATCCCTTGCTGTGCAACTTTAACTGGACTTTCATACTGGTCTCTTACAGAAGGATCTAGAGCATCATCATGTTTTTCAGATGTCTCCTGCTCCACCTGCTGGGCCAGATTCATTAACAGCTACAAGAAGTGTAGCTATCATGTTGGTGCACTATTTGTTATTCATTAAACACCTCTATGTGATATGCAGAGACACCAACGACAGATAAACAGTACAATATGCTAATGCCAACATAAAGAGATGATGTACATGCTAATTAACTGATCCAATATGGCAGCACTATTCAGGAAGCTATAAAGCAATTATGCACACTCGGTGTAGGCTTTTGCCCTGCATACCAAAACTCTTTGGAATACAGGCACAACTACACTTAGAATAAAACATGTTAGGGTTTGCTGCTGCTATTATTATGCTGTATGTGCAACAAGCTTTAAATCTGGGTGCTGCTGCTGCCAGACAATGGCCAAGAAGAAGAAGGGTGTTTAGACCCCATTTTACTTATCAGGGACTGCATGACACAGAAATTGCAGAGAGATACAGGGTGTACATGGAAACACTGGAGGAAATATCCAACTTCTGCCGCTCCCACCTCAGGACACAGGGAAGTCATGGAAAATCCATCCCAGTGGAAACAAAGGTATATTTAGCATTGTGTATACTAGCTACTTGTACTTTCCAGAGACCTAGAAAAGATATACTAGGGGTGTCACAAGCATCAGCTTTTAACATATTACATCAGTTATTAAATGCAATGCTGCTACATGCAAGGGATCACATCTGTTCCTCACATACCAACCAGAACAGAGCAATAACCATGCAGAAATTCTATGCAGTAACACACTTCTCAGAAGTTTTGGGGGCCATAGATTGCACACACATAGAAATAAAAGCCCCAGCTGGAGAACGGTGAAGGAGGTACATCAAGAGAAAAGGTTTCCACTCTATAAACTGTCAGGTTAACTGTAATGCTCAATAGATCACCTACAAAGTCTGTGCAAGTAACCCAGGCAGTTTCCATGACTCACACATATGGCACACTTGTGAGCTGTACACCAGGTTTCCTAGGGGTAATATTTCTTAAGGGCATCTAATGGGGGATGCAGGTTATATACTGAAGCCCTGGGTCATGACACCCTTGAGAAACCCAGGCAACCTGAATGAGCAAGGATACAACAAGACCCATGCTCAGTCTAGGAATATCATATAACGTGTTTGAATTGCTTAAATCAAGGTTTCTTTTGTCTAGACACATCACAAGGTGGTCTGCAGTATGACCCAGGCACCTCTGCTGAAATACAGTCTGTGCCATGTTACACAATGTAATTCTCAGGAAACAGCTTCTACTAGAACAGAAAGGGGCTGGGCTACAGTTTCAAGGTCCACAGATAGCAGCAACAGCAGGTACAGATGAGGAGTCTGAGGGAGAACCACCAGCTGCAGATGGTGCTAGCGAATGGGGGCTAAGAGGCAAAGGATAGCACACAATCACTACCTAAGTCAAAGTCTAAGCTTCCATGCACTTAAAAATAGGAAAGATGGTACCTGTCAGACTCCACAACCTTTACTTAACATTGCAATGGGTGTGTTCTGATGTCATCAGACAGGGACAAACCCCAGGACATAATTTGTACCTGCAGAAATGACAAAGTAAGCATGAAACCTATAAAGAAATAAAAAAAGTTACATAACTGATTACTCTCATATGGAAATATGTATATGCTCCTAAGCTGAGCATTTGTCGGAGGAGTACAGTTAAGTCAGTAATATCTCCTCCATCAGACTTTTGCAATATAAAGTTACATATTAGACCTGGTAGTGTGCATCAAGCATTTCAATTTACCATTGTCTATAACGCATGGAACAGGTCAATTATACATTCATTTGCGTGACTATGCCAAGAAGCAAGATGGAAGTACATAATGCTTCCAGTGCTTTAATGACAGTACTAAAAGAAATCAACTTTTCTTCTGCAATATATATTGATAAGTACAAGCATGTCAGTAAGCAAGCATTAGCAATCCACTGCATGCATCAGACATATATGCACCCCTAAGTCACAAAGACATGTGAAAGGGTAGGGCACAGTCATTATCATTTGTACAGGTGGGGTGGTAGGATGGCATGGCTGACACCAAAGAAGTGAGTGTGTGCAAGTAAGAACCACATGTACTTATCAGATTATACAGTGCTCAGGGCCAGTAACAACAGATGTGTATGGTACTCAACAGTACTGTTTAGATAGTTTGCATGGTGTGAGGTGGTATGGGTAAGTGAATTTTTTTCAACGTGTGCATGTCAGCATGATCAGACTCAAGCACTTGCTAGCACTAGGTCCTGGCATCTGAGATAGGTGTGAGCTGTGCATGGTAGAGTAGTCTATTCAGCTTTGTCACCCCTGATCAGGATAACCACCTCTGCTAGGAAATGCTCTATGTTATTTCCACTGGCCTGGCTCGAAGTTGGGGTATTACCTGAATGTAAGTGATGTCTTCTTCATGAGCTTTCCTTACAACTATGTCCTGGGCCAAGACCCTTTGGCTTACTACTTCTGGGTGTGGACACCACAATCAGTGAAGGAGCAGTGGATGTAATATCACTATGGGAATGGGATCTTGCACTGCCATATCTGCTAACACCAGAAGATTTAGCATCTCTCCTGCCAATAAATATCCACCCTCTCCAACAGACATTCCATCATCCAGTGTATTGTAAATTCTGTCCAAGGATTTGCCCACATATTCAGGGAGTCATGCATGTCAGAATGCAAATGTTTAGTAAATGCACTATCTCTTCCAAAGCCCTGGAGAAACATGCCTTTGCCTCCACTACAGTCCTACACATACTTCTGGTGACACCTAATGACACACCAGCATCAGGAAAATGGTGTTTAGGAGGCCTCCTCTGAGCATCTTTGCCAACTCTCCTGTGTGACACCATGCCCTCATGATGGCTACAGGGAGAATCAACCCCAGACTGTGCCTGTTCATTGCTACCATCATCATCAGAGGCTACAGCTACGTACTCTGACATCAACTGGTAAGAGTTCCACAGTGCCACTCTCAGGATTACCTATGATAACAAGCAATAAACACAACAAACAGAAAAATAGAGAATAAAATTGATCACATATTTTCCTTAAACGAATGGTATGTTTAACTCTGACAGATGCCAATGCAATACAAATGTTAGTCTCATATATACCTTAATCTTCCTCATATAGGGTAGTAACCATAACCCAAATGTTTTCTTATCATGTCCAGGTGGGCAGAAAGCCTACAATACAGATGTGCCTGTATGTGTGGAAGGGAATAGAAGCTGATAAGTATCACAATCCAAATTAAACAAAAAAGAGAACAATCCCCTACACAAATGCAGATTAAAAATGTTCTCATACAAAAATTGAGTGAACAGTTAGAGCCCCACAAACACCCTCTTCTCATTCTTGTTGACTATGTTGTCTGACTCATAGTTATCAGTATTATCACTGTCTTTTATATATATTTATTTATTTTATTTATTTTACATTTGTTAACCGGGCTAGTCTAGCTGGATACATATCCTTTTTCAGTAGAGGCCCGAGGAGAAAAGCTCCAACATAATGGTTAAAACAAGTTGAAAATACAAGTTATAAAAAATGCAAGTTCTAAAAAAAGGGTACATGTTACATTTACAAGATGAGAAAAAAATTCATAGATGTTATATAAGACAAAAGAACAAACAGCAGGTAATACATAGCAGTGATTTCTTATATACTAATAGTATATAGACTAGTTCAAGAATCACCCGTTTAGAATTAGGGTTGAGAGATTTTAAAGATCTGCATAGGGAACATGGACTAAGGAGATATGGGACTAGATGGGTCTGATATGTGTAGTTAGTCAGGTTCAGGGCATGGGCCTATATATATATATATATATATATATCAGGCATCTAAGATATATGCATATAAAGATATAAAAATGACACTTGTATTTTGTATAATGGAAGGTCTGCTTGTGACACTGGGTGTGCTATCCACATCTGCACCAAAGTCAAGTATTCTGTTTGAACCTACTGCCAAGCTGTCTGGACAGTGGACAGCAACTCCTCTGTTTCAGTTAGTGGTGGTTCAGTAGCAGGACTATCTCCCATAGCCACCTATTTTCAGGCAGTTGCAGCTGCCCTATAGTAGACATAGGTAATATCATCACTTGCCTGGTGTCATAGCTGGGATTAAGTTCTCCCATGCCCTCAGACAGCACTGATGTCATCAACCACCTGCTGCCATATCCTGCCTAAGGCAGATTGTTCACCTCTACCTCTCCCTAATAGAAAGGGACCATGTTGATATAAGGCCTGGATAGTGACCTCATCAAGATTTTTCTTGAAGAGTGCTAATGAGGAGCTCTGTTTGACATAGATAGGTAGTCTGTTCCAGAGTATGGGAAGTCTCTGGGACAGGAATCTATCCCTCCAGCATGTTCTGTTTATTGTGGTGACAAGGTTTAGGTCCCTAGAGAATGTAGCTGAGAGGGAATGGGATTTCTTTAAGTGGAGCATGTCCAACAGCTCTCGGTTTGACATAGCTTTATATGTTAGGCAGAGATCGCCTCTGAGTAGGCGATATGTGACGGAGTAAAGCTGGTGTTTTTTGAGACGGTCTGCATAGGGCATCTGCTTAAGGCCAATAATCCTCATTGTGAGGTATTTCTGTGGCCTTTCCAGTTGTTGTAGATGTCTTGTGAGGTACATACCAAAAGGGACATTGTACTCTATAATGGGTCTAATGAGTGATGAGTAGAGGGAATAATGACCTTTTTTTTTCTGGATGAGAAACTTTTTGTGATGAGGTGAGCCACACAGAAGGATTTCCTGACCACTGTGCTGATGTGATTATCAAAGGAGAGACTACTGTCCACCTGTGTCCCAAGGTCTCTTATCACACTTTCAGCATTAAGTAGACTACCACTTATGTGGTAGTTCATGGGTACAGAGTTTTTACCAAAGAGGATGACAATACACTTTTTGGCATTGAGCTTCACACCATGGATTTGACACCAGGCATCTGTCTCAGTGAGGCCCTTTTGTAGTATGTCCACATCATTAGGAGTTTCAATTATGGCTCCTAGTTTGCAGTCATCTGTAAGCTTTGTTATCCAAAGACCTCATGTGTTAGCCTGTACTTCAGAGAAGTAGATACCAAACAGGAGAGGACCCAGGATTGAACCCTGTGGTACTCCACTTGTCACTGGTCTGAAGACGGATTTGGAGTCTGCTACTTTCACAGTGTGGGTTCTGTCCATGAGCCAGTTGGCAACCCATCTTGTGACATAGGGATTTATACCTAGTTTAGTGAGCTTATCTATAATTCCAGAGTGGGGGATGGTGTCAAAAGCCTTGGCGAGATCTAGATAAGCTGTATGAACCACCTTCCTCTCATCTATCGCTTTGGTGACTGCTTCAAAGAAGTCAATCAGGTTTAGGAGACATGATCTGCCTCTTACAAACCCAAACTGGGTAGGGTCCAGAGTTTGGAGATTACCAATGTCTTTTGTTTATGAGTTCCATGATGATACTTTCCATGGCCTTGCAGACCAGGCTTGTCAGGCTAATGGGGTGGTAGTTCCTGGGGTCTGTCATGGCTCCCCCTTTGTGGAGTGGGATAACTGTCGTGGTGTGCCATTCAGTGGGCACAAAGCCTGAGGTGAGGTGATGATTGAACATGGTACTTAGGTAGGGTGCCAGTTCATTCTGTAGTTCATGTAGAATGCAGCCTGGGATATTGTCAGGTCCCATGGATGCTGTGTTCTTGGCTTTGGAGAGTGTGTTTTTTACCTGTGCAGCCGTGATTACAGGAACTTTGCATTCTTCTGGTATAGAGATGGGCCCTTTAGGGGGTGAGAGGGGGGTAAAGTTAGCACTGAACCTATCTGCCAGGATGTTGGCAATATCAGTTGATTCTGTATATTTAGTGCCATTGTGCTGTAACTCAGAGCAGATCTGATTGTTGTCATTGAGATTCTTGACATAGCTATAGAATGCTTTGTGGTTGCCTTTAGAGTCAGTGACAATTTTGTTTTCATAACTAGCTTTGGACAGTGGTTAGTACAATTCACCATTTAGTGTTACACTAAAGCATTATGTAAGAAATATCAACATACCTTGACAAAACAGTGGTGTAGAAAATGGATAATTCTCCAAAAGCTGAGTTTATTTATCAGTATCAAGTTCTCTGGATCCAGACAGTCTCCCATGATTATCTTTATATAGTGCAGAGTTAGCCCTGTGAGCACTGTGAGTATGCAAATGATGTGTTAAATAATTATCATTCCTGACTACCACAAGTTGCTCTAAGTGTAGGGAATGTAAACATGGTTTAAGGAGCTACATCATGACATGCACATGCCCTTGGACTGCATTGAGGGGCATTGAGACATGTTACCTGCTAATAGATTTCAGATATATATGATTATTCTGACTACTGGAACAATCAGGGTTTCACAGTCTCCCTTCTTTGATATATGCCTACTGATGGAGTGCGGAGAAGAGACTTACCAAAAAGTCTGAAAGTACATTGACTGATTTAGGACAGCAACATTCCTAACATTCAAATGCTGGCTTATTTAGGACAGCAACATTCCTAACATTCAAATGCTGGCTTTAATGGTGACAGTTATTGTCCCTTAGTAGGAAATGTTGTTCATGTTCAAGGGAGTACTTAAGCATTGATACAGATACCATGTACAATAAAACAGAGAATTGCTATTAAGAAAGCATAGGCAAGGGAATAAGGCACCATAAAGACGGAAAACAATACATATGCAGGGTTTGCAATCTTTGTTTAATGTTTTGTGTGAGTACATGGGTATCCTAACTTTTTGCAATATCACAACAGACATTTTTTGTCAAATGAGAAAGGACAACTTTCATAACTTGGTTCTGTTGGACTTTTGATGTGACTTGATACAATGTTACATAATCAGTATGGCTGAACACCTTTCTCCCTCTATGGCAAATATGGTTAATACTCTTCAATGGTTGTTCTTACTACCCTGTTTGAGGGTTCAAATCCTTACATGTTCCTGTTACAAGATAACAAAGTTGATAAAACATCTAAAATGTACATTTGAGTCTCATTTTTTTCTTTATAATTTGTGCACCTTTTGGCAATGCACTCCACTGAATGGCTGCAGTCAGTAGCATTGAATGACACTTTGCTGACCAAGATACCTCTCAACCTTAAACATCAAAAATCTCGACAAAGGCCCATGAAAAATAGGTACAAATATGTACGCTGATTAACATACAATTTGCTTAAATAATTATGCAACCCTACGCACTCCAGTGGAATTGTGGGATACCAATGTTCAAACGCAAACTGAAGAACAGACAAGCAAAATATGGCCCCATTCTCTGTAGTAAATGGTAACTGTTATTTTTAAATGTGTAGCAATTATGTTCACTGGAAAGGGAGAAGATGATGAACCTTACGATTTTATTTTTGGTGACTTGCAGTATGTAGGTTTTGTGGTAAAAGTATGACATTTAATGGTAGGCAGTATCTAATCTTAGCAAAAGAATATTATAGTTTGCTAGGACCTCCAAAAGTCTCATTCTCCATGGCCTACTGATCAGTGGTGTAGCTAGAGTTTGTGCCACCCAGGACTGTCTGAGTTTGCTGCCCTTCTCCCCCCTCACAAAATCATGGTCGAATGGGCCCCCGCATATAAAACCCTCCCCAATTTAGCCATTCCAATGTCCCATTACTTGGCTATTTTGCCCCATTTACCATAAACACTGTAATGTGCATACTGCTTTACTTCTACAATGATTATTTGTATTTCATTTAAAACTTTTATTTTACATTTTATAGCACAAACACTGACAGACATTTTCTAAACAAAGCAATACAGTCTCACAGTGAAAACAGACTTAGCATTATAGCTTTTCTGCCCTTAGAACTCACATTAATTAAACCAGCATTGAAACCCACATTCAAAGAAAATGCATCTAGCCAGTAACGGATAAAGATTACCTTTGGGCTGTTTTCAAATCATAGGCCCCTTGCACATGAAACATACATGTTTTCTTTGATACACCTTCCCTTTTGTATTAAATTATATTATATTACTTGTATA
Source organism: Protopterus annectens (assembly GCF_019279795.1). Lineage (NCBI taxonomy): Eukaryota > Metazoa > Chordata > Ceratodontiformes > Protopteridae > Protopterus > Protopterus annectens. The sequence goes on from NC_056726.1 coordinate 192,364,486, forward strand.
ATACATCACACTTGTTAGAGCATGTTTTAAATTTATTGTTTTAACATTTTTCCAGTAAGCAATAAAACAAAATGCATGACATGAACCAATAATGACAAAACTGCTCAATTCAGAACATTTCCATCATAATCTACTTAAACTTCTACAATCCACCAGTATCAGTAAATATGCACAATCTCTGCAGAAGTAAAAGTCATCTAAATAATTCCACATTAAAGAGATCTGTAACTAAAGAAATTGCTGCTAGCAAACAACTTTATATTTCATTGTTTCATCTACAAATAAAGTGCCTGTTGGCCTTGAGGGATAAATTAACTGTTACATTAAAGAAATGATAAGCTACTAATATTGCAAAAGGAAATGGATGGCAAACTGATAGGTTCATTTTTACTAGGTATCTTCACCAAAGAGGACATTCTAAGGACTGCAGCATCCACCCCCTTTAAAAGTACAACACAGTACAGTAATCCATCTACATACTGTGGGAGTAGAACCCACAGACTTCTGCATCAAAAGCATGTATTCTACCTGTTGTGCTACTAACAGAAACAGACTTTATGTAAGCAGCACTAAACTTCTGTCCCCCTGAGGAATTATGCAGCACAACTTAGAAATCTGGAAAAAGCCAAAATTTATTGGCAGGGGGAGAAACAAAGGCCCTAAACCAGGGACACATTTTAAACATTGCTTGAACAATGTTAGAAAAGTTGCTACTCATTAGAATAACATGTTTTTTGTATTACCATGCATTTCCTGAAAGGTAGCCATTTAAGTTTCAGTCTTCCTATCATTTAGTGAATTCAGTTCTCACTAATTTGCTAGAAAACCAAACATTTTAAGAGGAACAGGCCAAAGAGCTGGTGTGGGTAGGGAATTCAGGCTCTTGCTCCTTGTTTGTAAGGTACAGGGTATGAGCCTGCCTAACTTTAACCACCAGGTTTGCTTACCTGGGGCACACACACACACACACACACACACACACACACACACACACACACACACACACACACACACACACACACACACACATACATATACGGCAGCAGTTAATCCAGCTCTGCAGCATTTAAATAAGTGAAATTCTGAATGTATGCAGACAAAACTTTCCAGCTAACTTACTTGCACACTTGACAAAATGAGCAACCAGCAGATAAAACACACACCTAATAAGAAGGTAAAATAAAGAAATAACTGAAATTGCCAACGGTTAATCCAACTCAGCAGCAGATAAAACTTTCCAGGTAACTTGTTGCACACTTAAACAGACTTATGATAAAACAAATTAATTGCACACTGAACGCTTATGGCCTGTTAGATAAGTTTTTTCTTAACTGGAGGCTGAGACATGATGTAGACAGACTCTACAAAACATATGCACATCTGTTGCCATTGCTGTTTACATTCCCTTATTTCCCTCCAGTCCAACAGGCAGTAGCTGATGTCATCACACACACCCATGTAGGCTGGTGATTGGTGGTGACTGATGACATTAGCCATAAATTTAAAGTGGTAAACTTGCTATGCAAAAAAAAAAAAAAAAAAAAAGAGACCAGGAAATTTGAAAATTAAGGGGGGCTACTCAGAAATTTGTGGCACCCCAATATTTTGCCCTCAAAACAGGTAAATACTGAGGAATTCGGTATGGTTGAGAGGTCTGCTGTCCAAGGTAAAAACTGACAAATTTTATTTGGACTGTCATCAATACCGCAATGAAGACTGGCATTATTGTGCTTTCCTCACTGGTCTGGAAAGTAATGAAGAAATTTAAGTTGTCACACTCCTATCTCTGTGTCATAATGTGTAAATGTATTGAGCTTAGGAAAGCAGTACAAGTAATGCAGGGTTTGAAACCTGTTCACAGATCATTTTAATGAGGGAGGTTATACTAAATCTTGGCACTAATTTGGGTGTCTGAAAGTGTTGATGTGGGAAATTCAAGTAATGTCAGTATTGACTAATAATGACAGAGAGATAAGTCATTTGAAAAATGTGTTAATAATAATTGTGTGTGCTGTGTGAATAATAAAAGCATTTTTTCTGTTCCCTGTGCTCTTCTCAATTCCCATGGCATTAAAGTCCTGATATTGTGAGACATGCATGATAGTACTGATGTGTCAATGAAATGTGAGAAGGCTGAATGTATCAGTGTAATGCATTAGTAGATCTGCTCATTTTTAGATATATATTGTGATGCAGATATATATTGTGATTCATTTCATGTTTCTTCAAGATGTTATTTCAAAAAATGTGTATGAATGCTTCTGATAAATATTGCCTTCTGCATTTGCATGCCACTTGGCAGCATGTAATGAACTTTTATGCCTTAAGCAAAAAAGTGAAAAAAATAGTTTAGGCTGCTTTATGTAGTGCAAAACAGCCTGACAGCATTGTGCAGCCATTAGCACTCCGGATAATACCCAGTGAAGAAAATACACCTGTCAGGTAACATTTTCTGTTGCACAAGGTATAAGTGGAGTGAGCTTAGAGAAGAAGGATAGCTGAAGCATAGTTCAAATCCACTTAAATGATAAATTTAAAGAGGATGGTCTGAATACATATTAATCACATTTTGTGATACCTCTGAGTTGTTGTTTAAAAATCAGATACTGCCAGTATTGCTACTAACTTGTTAGCTGTTGTTTGTCCACTTTCACAGTTGTCATTAACTAGAAGTCTGATAATGTGTTTTACAAAGTACATTTCTGATGTTGCAATGAAATATGAGAAGAGTGATTGCATGACTTGAATGCTCTTCTTAAGATGGTCATTGCTACATTTTCCCAATGATTGCATTTACAATACTCTACAATTTTTCTCTATGATATATTTTCTTCTAATGGCTTTTCCATTTGTACTGCACTGAGCAGTGCACCAACATGGTTCACAACCTAAGGAAAAAGGTGAAAATTTAAATTTATGGTGTTTTACACAGAACAAATATGCCTGGCATCAATGCATGACCCTCCTAACATGGAAAGGACTTACAGTAAAGAATGCACCTGAGAGATGTACAATTCTGTGGCACAAGGTATACATTAAGTAAATTTAATGAAATAAGGCACAGGAGGCATTAATAAGTCTGATGTCAGTGCATGGCCATCCTCATCATGGAAAGTACTTACTGCAGAAAATGTACTTGACAGATGTACAGTTCTGTGGCACAGGGTACAAATTAAGTGAAATAAGGCAAAGGAGGCATTGTTAGAATCCCGTGTTGAGCTCACATTGCTTTTATTCTCTATATATGTAATGTACCTTTTAAAAAAATGTTTTTAATCTGCATTTGCTCTTTACTTGGCAGCATCAAAAAAATGGTCCACTGCTTAATAAAAAAAGTAAAATATTTAGTTTAGGCTCTGTGGATGACCCTCCTCACATGGAAAGTACTTACTGCATAAAATTAAACTGACAGATGTTCAGTTTTGTGGCACAAGGTATAAATGAAGTGAATTCAGTGAAATAAGGCACAGGAGGCATTGATCGAATTTAGTGTCAAGATCATATTGCACTTAGTCTCTATGTATGTAGTGTCATTTTTTTAATTTTTTAAATCTGCATTTGCTCTCCATTTTGTAGCAAGCAAATGCAGTTCACTACCTAAGGAAAAAAAATGAAAAGATTAGTTTTAGTTGCCTTATGTAGCGCAAACCAGCCTGGCAGCATGGTGTGGCTGGTAGCACTCTAGATAGTAGTCAGTGAATGAAGTACACCTGTCATGTAATTTTCTGTGTAGTACAAGGTGTAACTGAAATTATTTGAGAGAAATAGGTCACATGATGCATACCATCATGTGTTTAGTGAGTACCCTCTGTGGACATTGTCGCTTGTCCAGTCAGGATAAAACAGACAAACAGTTGTGGGTTTGTTTCAAACATACAAACACATCAGGATTGAGGCTTAGTAACTTAAACTTAAATAAATCTATAAACAGATTGACTACCACACTCATACATGTTAACACTCTGGCTGTTCACTAAAAATGGCGCTGCTGCCTGCATGTTTTCTCTGTTTATACCCACATGCCCTCACATTGAAATGCTTCTTAAAGCCACAACACACACTCTGATCTACATCCTCCCTCTTTGAGAAATAAGTTATACACAGTAATAATGACAATAATCATTGACATGCAATTGTACAGAAATAATCCTTTAACATGCAATTATACAGAACTAATTATAAGTGAAACAATAGGTTCATAGGTGTTTACTAGGCTAATAACTACAAGAGCCTTTTTAAGCCTGGCCATGCATCCCAAATCTCTGACAAGTTCTGCTACCCTTGGTAAGTGTAAGCATGGGCCTGGGAGATGAACTGTTTACAGGTTACCTGTGTCTATTAGAGACATAGGTGCCAAACAAGGGATGAATTTCCGTTTTCTCCTCCAGTTGTCCAAGTTGCACTTGAATTGGGTTAGGGAGGAATTCTGCTTCACATGGATGTGGACCCTGTTCTATAGATGGGTTAGTCTCTGGAATATATACCTATCTCTCCAGCAGGTCCTATTTATACCACAGGCAAGGTTTAAGTCTTTAGAATGGGTAATTCCGATGCCGTTTGCTTTGTGGATATGCAGGAGGTCCATCAAAGAGGGGTCTGACAATGCCCTGTATGCCAATCATAGATCTCCCCTCAAATGCCTGTAGGAGACAGAATACAGGGATAGGTCCTTGAGGTGGTCTGCATAGGACATATTACTTATGCCCTGTATTCTTTTAGTGAGGACCAATCATGTCCAAGTTGCTGTATATTTTACTCTAACTCTGGAAATATGAACTGATTGTGTGACATAAAACGGGTAATTCTGATACTGTTTGTTTTGTGGATATGCAGGAGGTCCATCAAAGTGGGGTCTGACAATGCCCTGTATGCCAAGCATAGACCTCCCCTCAAAAACATGTAGGAGATAGAATGCAGGGATAGGGCCTTGAGGCGGTCTGTATAGGACATATTACATATGCCCTGTATTCTTTTAGTGAGGACCAATCATGTCCAGGTTGCTGTGTATTTTACACTAGCTCTGGAAATATGACCTGATTGTGTGACATAAAAATTAGGACTGGGTTTAGCAACAGGGACTGTCTATAATGAATATTTAACTTCAGGAACATCTGGGACATCATCAGGAGCAGGAATAGGTATCGAAACATGTCCTTCAACAGGGACATCGTCTGGATTGCTCTGAGAGCTAGGGTATGTATCACAGATACAATGCTGTAATATCGATTCAGACACCAGAAGAAGATGCCTGCGATTTCTTCTGTATTCTGTACCCTCAGATTCTAGTAAGTAAGATCTCTGCTTGGCACATATACCTCTCACTTGACCAATTTGATCAAAACCTCTCACCATTTGCATACTCACTATCTCTCCTTCTTTCAATGGATGAAGAAATCTGCTCATTTTATCATAGCTGGACTTCTGGAATGAAAACTTTTTGAATAGTTGGCCTTTGCTCTGGTATTTTTGCATTAGACACTAACAAACTGGAACTGATAGGCAAGGTTGTTCTGGTTTGCTTAGATAGAAGTCTCTGAGCAGTTGAGTGAAATAAATTGTCATGGGGTATATTTCTGAGATTAAGCAAATTCAAGAAAATATTGGTATTGTCACACTTTGACCTCTCTAGTAATTGCTTTGCACTTTGTCCTGCATGTTCAGCTAGGCCATTTGACTGTGGGTACTCAGGACTACTGGTAACATGGATGAAGTCCCAGTCTTTTGCAAATTTCTGAAATAGCTGACTGGTAAACTGGGCACCGTTGTCAGAAATAATGTTGTGTGGACTACCATGGACTGAGAAATGACGTTTCAACTTAGTAATGACAGTACTAGATGTTAAGTTACGTAGCAGATCAATCTTGAACCAATTTAAATAAGAGTCTACCAACACTAAGTAATCTTGACTATTCTATTCAAATATGTCAGTGGCTACTGTTGACCAAGGTAGTTCAGGAATCTGGTTTAGCTGAAGTGGCTCTTTTTGCAAATGAGTACTATTGCATACTGATTAGGATGAAAGTACTTTGTGGATATCTTTTGACAGAGAAGGCCAAAATACTAGTCCTCTCACCCTTCTTTTGGTAGCTTCAAAACCTGGGTGGCCTCAATGCAAATTCTGGATATACTCATGTTGTAAGGAAGTAGGAATGACAATTTTAGGATCTTTGAAAATGATACCATCTTCCATCAACATCTCATCTCTGTAAGGAAAATAAGGTTGCACTTCTGTTGGTACACAGGATTGCTTTGACAGCATCCAACACTGATGAAGTGGATGAGCTTCTGTAAAATCGGATCAGTCTTTGTATGATCTCTTAGCTCATCAAGTCTTGTGGTAGAAAAATTAAGCACTTCCATGACATCAAAGTCAAACTTCTCTGTCTGAGCAATCTGGATAAGGTATCAGCTAGATAAAGAAGTTTGCCTTTTGTCTAGACAATTTTGAAGTTGTACTTTTGTAATATGAGCATCATTCTTTGTAGTCTTGCAGAAGCTGTATGCATAGGTTTCTTTAAAATAGTGACTAGAGGCTGATAATCAGTCTCAGTCTGGATAGCTCGGCCATAAATATAACCATGGAACCTGTGAACACAATTGCCAAAAGTTGCTTCTCTGTTTGAGCATACTTCATCTCATTTTGAGTAAGAGTTCTAGAAGCATAGGCTACAGGTCTGCCCTCTTGAAGAATAACTGCACCAAGACCAAACTTTGAAGCATCACAGGAAAACATTACTGGTTTGTGGACATCATAGTATCGGGTCTATATTAGAATACCGAACATTCAAAATTTCGAGTGTTCTAATATCGACTCATTTTCAGCGAACGCTGAAAATATCGAAGAAACAGAAAAACAAATTTTTTCCTAGGGAAAAAATTCAGTTGTCTGTTTCTGTTGCTTTGGTATTTTCAGCACTGTGGTGGAAAGTTACAGGTCGAGTTCAGGTAAGTGTGCGATTGTGTGGACATGAGGGTTAGGGCAGGTTAGGTGAGTTAGGGTTAGGGTGCGGGTCAGTTAAGTGTGCGATTGTGTGGATGTGAGGGTTAGGGCAGGGTAGGTGAATTAGGGTTAGGGCGCGGGTGAGGTGACTGTGCGATAGTGACAGACGTTAGGGTTAGGGTTTGGGTTAAGGTAAGTGGATAGTTAGTGGTGTATGTATAGTTTAGTGTAGGGTTAGGTGTATGAGTTTAGGTATATGTGTGTGGATTGCTGTTTGTTTGGTGTGCTTGTGTTGTGTGTATGTTTGGAACAGCAAATGTTTTCCCTAGGAAAAAATTTACTGTTTTGTATGTTCGATGTTTTACATTTTTGATTAATAGGGTTCGATATTAGAACACTCAAAATTTTGAACGTTTGGTGTTCTAATATAGACCCCATAGTATCTTAACATTGATGGACTCACAATTTTCTGTTTCAGGTCATCAAATGCTCTTTGGTGTTGCTCCAACCAGGACCAGGTAACATTTTTGCATGTCAGCTTTCTTAATGGGGCTGATAATTCACTGATGTCTGGTATAAACTTGCCCAAATAGTTAACCATGCTAAGAAAATGCTGTAAGGCTTGGACATTGTCTGGAGCTGGCATCTCAAGAATAGCTGTTTTTTGGAAGGATCTGGTTGTAAGCCTGAACCGGTAAATAAATGACTGACATAAGTAACTTCTGGTAGCCTAAATTTACATTTCAGAGGATTAATCTTTAGATTCACTTCACATGCTCTTTCCAGAACTTTCCTGTGGTTTTTGTCACGCTCTGCTTCACCATTGCCTCCAAGTAGTAAATCATCTACTATTATAGCACACAGATAGCCTGAAAAAATTTGCTCCATTGCATGCTGAAAGACTTCATTGGCAAAATGTATTCCAAAAGGCATTCTGAGAAATCTGTATCTACCAAATGGCATACTGAATGTAGTCAGTAGTGAAGATTTGTGATCAAGCAATACTTGCCAAAATGAACTCTTCGCATCTAAGACATAAAAAACAGTGGCATTTGGCATGATGGTAGCAACTTTCTCGACTGTATGCATAGGATGGTGGGGTCTCTTTAATGCTTTGTTTAAATCTCTTGGGTAAATACATATTCTGATTTTATCTGAGCTTTTCTTATGAGCAATTACCATGGAAGACACCCATTCAATTGGTTCTGTAACTGGTTAAATCATACCTTGCTGCACCATTTTATCTAACGGGACTTTGACTCTGTCCTGCATAGCTATCAGATCTCTTCTCACTGGTCTGACCACTGGACTAACCTCTGGGTCTAATTTCATGGAGTACACAACTGGAAGTTTGCCTAGCTTGTCTTCAAAAATATCAGCATACGCTGTCAAAATATCATCTGTGAAACTGGAGCTAGGATATGTGCTTACATGATGGACTTCTTTGGTAAAAGAAAGCAGTTTCATTTTAAACTGTCTCTGACACCTAATAATCACTGTACAGGTCTTTTGACTACATAAAACAGCAAGCTGTAACTGTTCCCAACTGAATAGCACAAAAGCACTACTGAGCCTGTCTGAATCTCTTCACCTCCATAAGCAACAACTTCACGCAGTTGGCCAAATTAAGTTGTTAACCAGCTTTTACTCTAGCAAATGTTTCTGCTGACATAACATTGCACTTTGAACCAGTGTCCATTTTGAGCTCTGTGGGCTTACCACTAATCAGGACAGTACACTTTGTTCTTTGCTAACTACTGCATTACCTTTTTCACCAACCACTGATACACCAGCTACAAAGAAAGTAGAGTTGTAGCTTTCTATATGATCAATTTTATTTTTTGAGTAACCTTTCTTAATAATTGAATGAGGCTTGCTTGATTTACAAAGCTTTTGAAAGTGGTTCCATTTTTTACCCTTGTGGCATTGCTGACCAAATGCTAAGCACTTTTTTCTTTTGGACTTGTGATTGGCACCACAATTATGACAGTTAACAATGAGACTGAACATGGGTTTTGCTGACTCACCCTAGTGCTGCACTGAGCATGTCCGTTTACTGAGCTAGTCTTAGAACTTGCTGGAAAGGTACGGTCTTTCCCTGGAAATCCCACAGAGGCTGCAGCTGCCATGTGCTTAGGCCTGTTTCTGTTAGCCATGTGCTGCATCCTTTCTATGTTTGCTGTAAATCTCTGTGGCTTTGCTCAATGTTAAATCACCATCTCAAGGCAAAATCTTTCTCACTGCAGCATTATTAACACCACACACAAGCCTGTCATTTATCAACACATCTTTCAAATCACCAAATCTGCACATTTTAGCTTTGTTTCTCAAGTCAGTAATATAAGCAGCAAAACTTTCTCCTGGCTTTTGGTCTCTTGTATAAAATAAGTGCCTCTGCAATGGAACATTTGTCTCGGGTTACACATTTCTCTAAATATAAGTTTCAAGCACTCAGGGTCCTCCCTTGACTCAGCTTGTACAACAATATGATGGTGTTCCCCTTTTCCTGCATATACTGCTGGTGCATACACAAATGAATGCTCTCTTTCAATGGCTTCTCACCTCGATAGATTAAGCAGAATAAATGCCCTCATACATGCATCTTTGTCCGAAAAAAACTGCTTGTATGAAAATATATTCCTGCTCAAATACTCTCCAGTTCTCTGCAATATTATGATCAAACACAAATGGACTGGGTCTGCAAAATACTTCTGCCATGCCAGCACACAGTAATAAAGACCCTTGGAATTATGTACAAACATACACACATATACATCCAAAATTTATGCCAGAAACTTGTAATTATGCTCAACAGTACACTAGTCTCTTTGAAATAACTGCACTTTGTGAAATTCCATAACACAAGAACACTTTGAAATCACTGTACTTTCTGAAACTACTCTTATCAGTGTAAGAAACACTTCAAAATGACTGCACTTTGTGAATAAACTATACACAGCACAAGAAACTTCTTGAAATGACTGTACTTTGAGAAATAACTCTATACAGTGTAAGAATCACTTTGAAATGACTGCACTTTACAAATGAACTGTACACAGCACTGTATTCTGACTGCACTTTGCGAAATAACTGTACTTTGCACACAGTAAACTCTTTGAAATAATTGTACTGTAATAAAGCACACACTGCAAACACTTTGCACACTCTGAGATACTTTGAACAACTCTAGTTATACTTTGAATAGCTTTAGTCAATGAGAAATAGCAGCTCATGTTAAAAAAATGTGGTTGTTTGGTAAAAAATGCATTCATTTTGCTTTTCGTTGCTCATTTTGCCCTTTTATTGTAGTTGTTATGATCATTTGACTTTTATCATGCTAGTTATACTTTTCTTGTTGTTGTTTTAGTTTTAACATGCTTGTTATGCACATCAGAAGTAATTCTGAATGCTCTCATAAGTATTTCGAATAATTCTATCAAATATCATGGTTTCAAACATTTTGTTTAATCAATAATACGTTTTGTAAATTTTGTTGATTAATAATGCGTTTTGTGCTTTGAGAATGCTTTGTATCGTTTTCTTTATGAAAGAAATCATTTATGTGAGTTTTAATTATCAGAAATTTGTTTGTGACCTTTTTTCAATTGTTTGAGTAGGTTGGGATGAGCCATTCCTCTATAAACCTCCATTTCTTACTGCACACTTTATGGCTTGACTTCTGACTTCTTTCTGGCTTCTTGTTGCTCAGACATCCCGGTTCCGATATCATGTCATTCAGATACGTCACTTCTAACACCATGTCATTCAGACATGGCACTTTTGACACCATGTTGCTCGTCCAGTCAGGATAAAACAGACGAACCATTGTAGATTTGGTTCAAATAGCATTACACATCAGGGTTGAGGCTTATAAAATGAAACTTAAATAAGCTTATAAACAGACTGACTACTGCACTCATACATATTAACACTCTGGCTGTTCACTGAAAATGGCATTGCTGCCTGCATATACTCTTTATTTATACGCACATATCCTCACTTTGAAATGCTGCTTAAAGTCACAACACACACTCTGATCTACAGACATTCCATTTGTTGGATATGCCTGGTTAGGTAATTAGCAAAGGGGGCATTGTACTTGATTGGTCTGATGAATGCCAAATACAGTGGAACAATGACTTTCTTGGACCTAGATGCCATATCTTTGTTTATAGGTTCATAGGTGTTTACTAGGCTAATGATCGCAAGAGTGTTTTTACACCTAGCCAAGCACCCCAAATCTCTAAAAAAGTGTAAGCAGGGGCTTTGGAGATGAAACATTTACAAGCAGGGGACTGAGAGATGAACCATTTATAGGTTGCCTGTGACCATTAGAGACATAGGTGCCAAGCCAGGAAAGAATTTCCTGTCCCCCCTCCAATTGTCCAAGTTACACTTGAATTGAGTTAGGGAAACACTCTGCTTCACATGGGTGGGGAGCCTGTTTCGGAGAAAGGGTAGTCTCTAGGATACATATCTGTCTCTCTAGCAGGCCCTATTTATATCACAGATAAGATTTAAGTCTTTAGAATGGGTAATTCTGGTACTGTTTTTTGGTGGATATACAGGAGGTCCATCAGAGTGGGGTCTGACAATGCCCTCTATGCCAGATATAGATCTCCTCTAAGCAGTCTGTAAGAGACAGAATTCAGGGACAGCGTCTTGAGTCAATCTGCATTGGAGATTTTACTTAAGCCCTGTATAGGTCAGTGAGTAACCTGTGTGGATGTTCTATTCATTGGAAATGCCTAGTTAGGTACTTACCAAAGGGGACATTGTACTCAATGATAGGTCTGATGAATGTCAAACACAGTGGAACAATGCCTTTCTTGTACCTAAATTCCATACTTTTGTTTATAAGTTGTGCAGCATAGAATGATTCTGCCGAGGGCATTTATAAGCCTAGCCCATCGTTCTGTGGCTTACGCCACCCCTTTAGTATGGGGAACTATACCCATTATTTTGCTGTGCCTCTGTTGAGCAGTGACACTGAGGTAATTCCTGGGGTATATCTGCGATCTCCCATCCATTGAAGTCCAAGATTTCTGCTTGAACAAGAAAAAGAGACCGAGGAATACTCTGCCTCCACGTATTACCCGGATTTTGTTGCGCACGGCATGGAGTCTTTGAGATTTGATGAATCTATCCCTCAGCGATCTATTAATAGCGTTATGGGGTTTAGAGTCTAATAAAGCCCTTGGTAATCTGATGGATCTAGATTTTTTGAGGTGGAAACATATTCATCAAATCTGGGTTGGTGACAACGCTGGCCCTTGTATGTGTTAGGCAGAGGGTCCTCTGGAGAAACAGCCCGATAAGCGACTGAATAAGAGCGCTGGAGTTCTTTCAGTCGGGGCAGCATAAGACCGATTTTGAGACCCTTTTATCCCCTTTTGGTGAACGGCCGGCCTCTCCAGCTGCCTGAATGTCTGGTCAGATACATTCAGAGATGGGGCATTGTACTCAATCATTGAGGATGCGATGAGGTGATGATGAGGGGGAGATTATGACCTCCCTTGATCGTCCTAGATGAGAATCCCTTCATGATAATGCGGGTGGGTAATGTAGAGATCTTACCGTGGCTACATGGTGTGAATGACGAGACTACCACTATCAACCTGGGTCCCCAGATTCACGATATCTTCGCAGTGATAACTCCACATTGGATTTGCCACCTATATATGGTAGCTACTTAGGGTAGCTTGTTGAAGGTATGACTATGCGGCTTTAACTTTTGGGCGTTGGCTCTGCAGCTTTCCAGTTATCCGTTTCACCGAGACCCTTCGAAGGATATCTCTGTGTTGTCAGATGTGTTTTCTATGTAAGGCCAGTTTGCAGTCATCACCGCAAACTTTGTCAGCTCATAACCCTCTGTGTTTGCTTGTACTTCAGGAAGAGTATTAGATCCCGAGAACAAAGAGTGGGCCCAAGGACTGAGCCCTGTAATGGGACACCACTTGTGACAGGCTTTGGAGTCTGACATGAAAAGCGCCAGCAACTCTGACCCTATGTGGGTTCTGTCACTCAGCCAGTTTACAACCCATCTTGTGATGTATGGGTTAACATTTAAGCTGATGAGTTTTCAATGATACCACCGTGGGGTATGGTGGGGTGTATCGAAGGCCTTAATAGCCAGATGAAGGTAAGGCTGCATGGACTGCCTTTTCCCTCATCAATGGCTTTGGTGACTGTTTCCAAAAGTCCAACCAAGAAGTTTAGAAGGCATGATCTGCCTTTGACAAAAACCAAACTGGGTTGGATCCAAAGTCTACAAAATTCCCAATGTCTTTTATTATGAGGTCCATTATATGATCCTCTACTCCATGGCTTTACAGATAAAGACTTTTATCCTCAATGGGCGGTAATTTCCAGGTCCGATTGGGCACTTTTTGTGAGAAGTGGGACCAGTTGCAGTCGCCACTCCCTAGATGCGATATCCGAAGGTAAGATTTTGATTAAACGGCTGTCCAGCTGTGGGTTTAATTCTCAGTATTATTGAGTTAAGGTGGAGCACAGCCGGACTTTCACATCAGGTCCATGGATGATTGCTGTATGTTTTGGTTTGGAGAGCAGTTCTCGCGGAACAGCGGAGATGTTTGAGGGGGCTGCAATGGTTTGGTATATATATCTGCACGCTATGAAGATGGAACCTGTCAGCCAGTATATTGGTGGCAATGTCTGTAGGATCCAGTAATCTTCCCTTTCAGCTGGAAGCTAGTTCTGAGAATCACAGGTTTCCTCCCCGGGTTTCTTTATAGCTAAAGAGACCTTATATATTGATTGTCTTTTGAGGTCTTTGCTTCAATGCTCTCTCGAAATTTGCTTTTGGATGATTTTTTATGAGGAGCTCTTAGTTTTACTTATAGTGATCAAAGATTGATATATGCTTACCTTTTAAGGTTTTTTGCTCTATCTTGTAGCGGTAGCTTCTACCACTCCTTTGTTGTAGAGTTTGTTTTATGGCTGGGGTCCACCAGACTGGGCGGCTTACCTTTGGTAAAGTCTTTGTTTTGCCCGTGCCTTGTATCCATTACGGTCCTGCGAGTTAGCACTGGTAGAGGCATTTGTAAGTGATTCAGCGGCTTGAGTACTGTTTTCCGCTCGGGGGCCTTAAAGGAGACCACACTAGTCTTTAGAAGTGTGAAGTCGGCTTTTGAGAAGTTCTTTACTGTGGTCTTTTTATTTCAGGTGGGGGTGGGATGAGGACCTCCAGCGAGATTAGTTGGGGGGGGGGGGGGGGGGGGGGGGGGGGGGGGGGGGGGGGGGGGGGGGGGGGCGGGGGGGGGGGGGGTGGGGGGTGGGGGGGGGGGGGGGGGGGGGGGGGGGGGGGGGGGGGGGGGGGGGCGGGGGGGGGGGGGGGGGGGGAAACGCCCCCCAAAAAAAAAAAAAAAAAAAAAAAAAAAAAAAAAAAAAAAAAAAAAAAAAAAAAAAAAAAAAAAAAAAAAAAAAAAAAAAAAAAAAAAAAAAAAAAAAAAAAAAATACCGCTGGTATCAGGTCCCTCAATGTCTTACCATGTCATTCAGACATGGCACTTTGACACCATGTTGCTCGTCCAGTCAGGATAAAACAGACGAACCATTGTAGATTTGGTTCAAACAGCATTACACATCAGGGTTGAGGCTTAGAAAATGAAACTTAAATAAGCTTATAAACAGACTGACTACTGCACTGTTACATATTAACACTCTGGCTGTTCACTGAAAATGGCATTGCTGCCTGCATATACTCTTTATTTATACGCACATACCCTCACTTTGAAATGCTGCTTAAAGTCACAACACACACTCTGATCTACAGACATTCCATTTGTTGGATATGCCTGGTTAGGTAATTAGCAAAGGGGGCATTGTACTTGATTGGTCTGATGAATGCCAAATACAGTGGAACAATGACTTTCTTGGACCTAGATGCCATATCTTTGTTTATAGGTTCATAGGTGTTTACTAGGCTAATGATCGCAAGAGTGTTTTTACACCTAGCTAAGCACCCCAAATCTCTAAAAAAGTGTAAGCAGGGGCTTTGGAGATGAAACATTTACAAGCAGGGGACTGAGAGATGAACCATTTATAGGTTGCCTGTGACCATTAGAGACATAGGTGCCAAGCCAGGAAAGAATTTCCTGTCCCCCCTACAATTGTCCAAGTTACACTTGAATTGAGTTAGGGAAACACTCTGCTTCACATGGGTGGGGAGCCTGTTTCGGAGAAAGGGTAGTCTCTAGGATACATATCTGTCTCTCTAGCAGGCCCTATTTATATCACAGATAAGATTTAAGTCTTTAGAATGGGTAATTCTGGTACTGTTTTTTGGTGGATATACAGGAGGTCCATCAGAGTGGGGTCTGACAATGCCCTCTATGCCAGATATAGATCTCCTCTAAGCAGTCTGTAAGAGACAGAATTCAGGGACAGCACCTTGAGTCAATCTGCATTGGAGATTTTACTTAAGCCCTGTATAGGTCAGTGAGTAACCTGTGTGGATGTTCTATTCATTGGAAATGCCTAGTTAGGTACTTACCAAAGGGGACATTGTACTCAATGATAGGTCTGATGAATGTCAAACACAGTGGAACAATGCCTTTCTTGTACCTAAATTCCATACTTTTGTTTATAAGTTGTGCAGCATAGAATGATTTCCTCACTACTGTAGACACATGATGGTCAAAGGTTAGATTATTCTCTGTTTGTGTCCCTAGGTTCCTGACTACTGGGTCAACTCTAAGGGGTGTGTTGTCAATATGATAGTTACCAGAGGTGGATGACTTCCGAAAGGATACTATTATGCATTTCTTGGCCTTTAGTATTAGTCCATGGCTCTGACTTCAGTTGTTTGTCTGTGTCAGCCCTTCCTGGAGAACATCTGTGTCAGTGTGAGATTCTCTCTGTGTGAAAGCAGTGCTTCATGTCCCTGTTCCAAGCCGCTGACATACACTCACTCTTTCAGATTTTCACACACACACACACACACACACACACACACACACACACACACACACACACACACACACACACACACACACACACACACCTGGGAAAAATCTGGCAAAGATTTACTAGCTATGCCCCCTTCTGCCCAGACTATAAGGTAGTTACACTGCCACCAGACAGTCCAAAGCTAGATACTTTAAGGTTCTTGCAAGTGTACCCAATTATACTGAGTGAAAGTAATATTGATGCAAATGATACTGTTTGGCCAATGCAGTAAGGATTTCAGGTGTGGCCAAAGTGTCACCAAATAGGTGTAAGTCCTCTCAAAGTTTAAAATATTCTCTAAAGGGCCAGCCACAAAGAAAAGTTTAAACATGTTTAATAATACATAATAAAAGAACATGAAAATACTAAATATCTATTTACAATAAACACCAGAGTTTCATGCACAGGAAATATTAAAATAACACTAATGAATAGATTCACACAGATACAGAAAATCAGTACTTACATTTTGCTATATTTTCCTCACTGATCTAAAGAATTACTATTCCCTGGTCACTTACTAAAGCAAGGCAAGATCAAGTAGGTAAGGGGGGTCCTTCTTTGTCAGGTTCCAAAAACAGAGTGGCCTGAGACTTCAGTCTCACCTAGTTTGTTTGTTTTTCTTTCAGCTTTTCCCGGTTAGGGGTCGCCACAGCAGAACTCCGGTCTGCTAATGATTGGCAGTCGATTTTTATGGTGCTGAGGTGCCATCCCAATGCCCAACCTTCAGTGAAGGGACACCCATTCACGCATGTCTTTCGAACGCCACTCAACCACGGGGATGACATGCAGTCTCCACACAGAAGGCGTTCCAGCCGAGAATTGAATGGGAGAACCTTTTGCTGTGAGGCGACAATGCTACCTCTGCACCATCGTGGCTTACTTCAGTCTCACCTAGTATTAAATGGGGGGGGTTGCATGGGAACCAGAAGTCAGATGAACAGATGCATGTGATGTCATTTTAGAATCCATCACTTTAGTGATGGATTCTAAAATGACATCACATGCATCTGTTCATCTGACTTCAGGTTCCCATGCACCCCCCCATTGCTAGAAACTGTCAGGATTTAGCATCTGTGTGTCAATAATAAACACAGAGAGCCTTGTTAGGATCTGGTGCAACTCCTAGAAGTCAGTGGTAGTGGTAACAATATATAATTTCTTTCTTATCCTCAATAGTCCACATTTTCATCTTTCTGGCTCTTTTTTGACCTACCAGTTTTTGTGTTTTTTGTGGACTACAACTTCCTTCCATAACAAGGGGGCCATTTTCCCCCTGAACCTGGCCTAACCTCATTGTAGCAATGTTCCATGTCTTGGGGATTCTACACTATCTTTTTTTCCATTACTGTCCCCCGTGCATGCACCAGGATTGGGCACTTTTTTTATCCTGGGACCTGTGATCCCAGCTATCTTTTTTATTTTTTAACCTACATTTCTCCATGTTTTATACTATATAAAATAGTTTGTGTATCAGTGTTCTTTTGGTGAGATTTTGTAAAAACAGGGTCCATCATATGAAGGTACTCACCAGTACTTGAGAATGAGTTCATTTTCAGCAAACCTACTCTCCTTTCTTTGCTGATTTCATGTTTTTATTTGGACCTAAGTTAGTGTTACTCAGCTATTTGTATATTGTAATATTTGTCCATTCGCCACTGCAAAAGTCTTTCCACATTATTGTGCCTTTTAATATACAGACCCTCAGCCATTCCTTCATCACAGCCAGCAACACGGTGCACAACTGTTTCTAGTTCTGTACTGCATAAATCACATTTGTGTCTTCCACTTTTTCATGGATGTCAGGAATGTATCTCAGAAGTTAAGATGGTAGCAAGATTTATCAGTAAATGACACAAGGGAGCAGCAGAGGGTTAAGTAACTACAAGTAAAGTCATCAGAGAGCTGCAATTTCCTGGTGGTACTGTAGTCAGGTTTAGTTGTGCTGCACTTATTCCTATACTTCTAATGCTACTATTAAGAATAACTTAGTAACTACAGGTGAGGTCATCAGACAGCTGCAATTTCCTAGTGGTATTGTAGTTAGGTTTGGTTGGCTGTAATTATTCCGTTACTTATAATGCTGTTATTAGGAATCACATGGTAAGCTGACTACAGTGGAAACAATGATCATGACCTTTGACTGTTGAGCTTTCTGATTTTTGAAAGTCAGGGCAGGTCACCTTAACAAATGGAGAGGCAGTCACTGGAAATGGAGGTATATTAAAACTACAAAAAGTTCTAGCTAAAAAGGTATCTTTATTCTCTCTCTCTTACTTTTAACAGCTGTTTCCTGGTTTAGAGATAAGCAACAAGTTTACCCTTCCCTATAAGCAGATGTTAAACCTTGAAATTCATAATTCTGTATACACAAATTACTTACAGAGTTTGTTGCTTACTTATCATTTTTTTAGAAATGTTAACTTTTTGCCAGACTATAAATCATTATAAAATATATGTGGTTTTAACTTAAAAGCTTTGAAGTTCTGGTAAAATCCAAGTGGCGACATTCACATATGTTCTTCTTATACCATAATTAGAACTTCCTTTCAAATGCCTGAAAGCAGTTGTTGTTCCTTTTCAGCCCCTTCAAATGCAGTCTTTTGTGTAACAGCAGTCTTTGTGACCATTTTTTTTTATTTAGTTCTATTTCACTATATGCATAAAGTTGCCATTAAGGTTTTGAGCAGTACACTGAATGGCAGTTTTAGTTTTCTGGTTTGGTCAAGTTAAGAAACCATCATCAATATAAAATACTGTCTTTGGGATTCAGCAAATGATACTGCACATCTTTAAGCAATTTGAGGGCTAAATTGTTTTCTACTGCAGGGAAAACAAGCTGACATAAGTGGCGTTCAGCCGCTATCACAGAAAAAAAAAATGAGTCTGATTTCATTATAGCATGTAGAATGCTAACATTTAGTCTGTTTTTTGTTGCTTCTCTTTGTTTCTATAGAGCAGCCTATCCAAATGGGCCTGCCAATGCGAACTGAATTCAGACACTGTTCTGCACTGTAAATAAAATCAGAAGAAATAACACTCCCATTGTTTCTGTTACTAATTATAATGGGTTCATGGGGCTTATTAAGGCATAAATTACAGAAAAAAATTTCCAGCAACAGCTGTTCTACAAAGTGTAATATATTAATTTTAAGGCTTACTGCTTAATTAGCAAGAAGACACACAGTGGCAGGAACATTACTTTAGATACCTAATGCTTTCATAGCCAATCTGACTGAATATGTGGGACACAGTACAGGAGCACATAGTTATGGTTACTAAGAAACAAGAATTTAGGAAAAACATCTAACTGAATTTAAGAACTACCTGACTACTTGTCTGTATTGATTGCCGTAATTTCTGTCCAACTTATTCATTTGCATTTTTTCAATATTGAATTAAAGTGCTAATAAAGTCTTGGTTTAATAAAGGAGCATAATCAGTTATGGTAGTTTGTGAGGTGTGTCCCATAAAATTTTCCCATTTCTTTAATGGCAATGTAACTGTGCAATCTACATATTTCATTTGCCTCCTTTCCTCCCTCCCTTCCTTCCTTCAACCTTCCCTCCAGTTTCCTCTCCATTATGATTTCTTCTTTTTAAAGCTGTACATCATTGGAGTTTAGTCATAATTGTACACATTAATATTTTTCTCTGTTATGTCAAGTGAAATGCATTACAAGAATTTACCAATTTGACTTTGAAGAAATAATTACATACCTCTCAACTGGAGAGAATTTTGCACACCATGGAGATTTTTGTCTTATATGTTTAGTCTTTTCCTCATAAAATCTGTGGCTTTCTAGTACTGTGCTTGTTCACTGGACTGTATATGTACACTAATTGTTTCTATGTAATTAGTCTGAACTATTCTGTTCAAACTAAGACTCTCACAGGAACAATCACAAACAAAAACAAAAGAATCCTGTAGTACCACTGAATGACTCTTGAGATTTTCGTATAAAAATTCCATTTATTAGTCTTCTTCTTCTTCTTTCAGCTTTTCCCGGTTAGGGGTCGCCACAGCAGATCACCTGTCCACTCATGATTGGCAGTGGAGCTTTACAGTGTCAAGTTGCCAGCCTGGCACCCAACCTTCCACGGAAGGTACACACATGCACGCACTCATGCCTAGGGCCAATTTAGAGTGTCCTTTTGATACAAAACTCAAGTATCATTCAATGGTTCTACAGGAATTTTTGGTTTTGAACTATTCTGTTCTTTGCTTACATTTCTGTATTTTTTGTGCAGTGATCAGGGTACTACCCTGGTAAACAAATACATATGAATAAATAAATACTGCATATCCTTGCTCCTGATTAATCTCATTATCTTTGAGTATTCTTTCTTATGAAAATATATCCATCCAGCATATTACTTACCTGGTATGTAATTTAAGGTCTGCATCTTATGCTACCTTTCTGTTTCTTAGAGGTCAGTTGTCTCTACTCCTGAAGCATTTGACACAAATTCTTCTTAATTCTAGTTGTTTTCTACTGGCCTCCATTCTTACTTTTTCAGAGACATTGGGCCAGATTCTGAAAGATCTGATGCCAAGCATTATGTCTAGTTACTTACCGTACATATGCATAACAGTATTCTAATTAATGAAAACAAGGGTAAGTCAATAACAAGTATGGAAAATAAAAGTGCACTAACGTTGTGTAGTATTATGGATATGTTAATATACACAGTGAAAAATCCACACAGTGAGCAGAGGAACAGCAGACATTTGATCTGTGACTGACAAGACTAGTAGATAGAGAGCAATGAGTTTTACTAATACTTGGGTGCATACCTCACTGCTTGTTAATAGTCGTGTATAAAATTGGGGCACTCTTGTTATGCAGAGTCATTGGCCGGTACTGTGAAAACTGTCAGATAATAGCTGTCCAAATCAGTTCCGATACCAGTGCTAGCCATACCGATCTCAAAAGGAGACACAAAAGCTGTGGTACATTAGGTCATATGGACTAGCAGCAGTACAAACACTGTTCTGAAATACATGGTGAAGTACATGCCTGACAACACATGTACAAACCTTAGGTATGTCCAACACTGCTCACATCACACCAATACAGGCCATAAAGCTGTGATAACTTGTCTAGGAGCTGCATTGTACGAGTGAATATATAATGCACAGCAGATACTATGGCTGTTCTGCAGAGACTGCACATTGACAAACAGTACAACATACATCTTAGTTCAACAGTTTCATATTCACAGTGTGCATATGACTGATGACCTAGTGCAGAGAATATTATAATTTATAGAGGTAAATGACATATATCTATGATCATGGGTCACAGAAGATAGGTCTGTAAAACACAAGAAAGCATTTGTGTATAGACTGACAATATTGCCGTTGGCATAGTGGTTAAGGTCTTTGCCTTCCATGCACAAGGTACAAGATTCAGTTCTGATTTCTAGCCAACTCCTGTGTGGAGTTTGCATGTTCTTCCTGAGTCTCTGTGGAGTTCCTCCCACCTCCTAAAAACAGGAGGTGTTTTTACCTCATACTCACCCATGAATGGAGCTGTGAGCAGCAGCATAGACATTATAGATGGTGCCTATCAGTGGAAGAGCTGTATAGACCAACCACTTTGGTAATCTACTGTGGTTCAGTATCGTCTATATAATAGAACATGGATTACAAGTTACAAACAATGCCATGTCAGAGTTAGCCACTCTAAGATGTGAAAAACTGGTTCTAGGTGATTTGGTCAAATTGACTAATGTTGCCAAAAATGAGCATGGCTATATTTGCAGGGAATAAGAGGGTTGAGGACCTGGTCTACTCAGTCCTATGCCTGAGTCTTGTGCTAACCATGGGAGGGGTGTATGTAGCACTCTTGGCCAGTGTGTGCCTACCATAAAGTCCAGCAGCCCTGAATCTTTAAGCTACTAGTCAGCCAGTGTCCAGTTACCTAGTTTTGGTTAAGTGGGATAGCTCTGTAGAAAAACAATTGGATGTAAAGCCAATCGACCTGCTGAATGTGAACTAAGGATTGCTACACGCAATATAGATTCAATGACAAGACATAGCTTGGAAGTAGATGAGATGGAATAGGCTGGCCATCCTCTGTATCCAGGAGACAAGAAAGTCGGGCAGTTGGCTTGAGATCCAGAGTCCAATACTTAGGGGGACAACAGACTAGAACTGGTGTGGAAATTGTAGTGAGGGAGATACTTCAGAAGACAGTGAGGGATGCAGTCAGAATTAGTGATAGAGTCATCGGAATCAGGCTCCAGTGTAAGGATAGAACAGAATTCATACTCTCAGCCTATACTGTGCAACAGGGATGTGATAGCAAGGAAAAGTGAGCATTCAGACAGAAGTTGCAGGGCCTACTAGATAAAACGGGACAGCATAAAATGGTACTAATACTGGGGGACCTGAATGCACATATCAGGTCAGAACAGAATATGAGGACTGCCTAGGTCCACATAGATGGGGGAACTGGACTAAAAAAGGAGATGCCATTCTAGACTTCTCTCTGGCAAATGGCTTAATAGTGGCCAACAAATGGTTCTGACAGAGACAGACCATTTTAAAATTACATACAAGGGTGGCCAACATAAAACTCAGGTTGACTCGCTCTTAGGAAGGAAGGGCCACTGGGAAATAAGCCACATAAAAAAAGCTGGTGGTGGAATGCAGAAGTCCAAGAAGTCATAAAAAGAAAGAAGGAGTCCAGGAAAAAGTGGAAGACAGAGCAGATGGACCAGGCTAAGAAGGAATACTGGTTGGCTAACAAAGAGGCAGAGAGAGCAGTAACAATGGCAAAGAACTAGGCAGCAGGCACTCTACCAGCTTCTGGAAAGTGATTCAGCAGCTGGCTCAAAGAAACGCTGCCAGTTTGAAAGGCAAAGACAGAAGGATAAAGAAGATGGCTGTCAGACACCCTTCATAAGGGATACCAGCAACAACCTTCTCACCATTCCACAGGACATCAAAGGCAGATGGAAGAAGTACTTCCAGCAGTTTCAAAATGAGGAAAACTCCAAAGAACATGTACTGTCCCAGCCCACCCCATAAGAAGAAAGAAAAGCATTAAGGAAAATGAAGTCAGGGAAGCAACAGGGTCAACTGAGGTCACTGCAGATATGATCAAGATGTTGGGTGAGTTAAGGGAGAAATGGTTCCAGCGGAAACTCAGCAGTATGGAGAGAAAGGCATATGCCAGATGACTGGAGAGTAAGCATGTTGGTGCCAATATACAAGAACAAAGGAGGCATTCACAACTATGGGCAGTATAGAGGTATCTAACTTGTTTCACACCACATGACAGTTCTGGAGAGGGTGATTACTAAATGAATCCACAGAATAGTAGAAAATAAGATGGGAGATGAGTTTAGATTCAGGACAGGATGCATCACAACTGACCTGAAGTTTGCAGTGAGATAGATAGCTGAGAAAAAGCTGAAGATTAGTTAAGAAACCAGGTGGGCATTCTTAGATTTGGAGAAAGCATATGACAAGGTTTCAAGAAAGCAGATTTGGGCAGTTGTGTTTGATGTCCTAGAAACATTAGTGCTGGTTATGTACAAAGACCTAATGGCACACCGATGAACACTGTTTGGACTCACAGAGAGGTTCCCAGTGGGAGTGGGTGTGCATCAGAGTTCAGTTGTGAGCCCACTGTTGTTCATACTGGTGATGGACTACATTAGCAAACAGGTCAGAGGAGAAAGATCAACAAAGTTGCTATATGCAGATGAAGTGGCATTACAGGCAGACTCTGAACAAGAGCTTCAGGAAATGATAGGGGAATGGAATGCAAAACTAAAAACACATGGGATAAAACCAAATCCAGATGAGAGAGTTGTTTTGGCAGTAAATGAGAGAAATCAGAAGAAGCTGAAAATTGAGACAGAAGAGGAAATAGTGGGACAGGTTAACAGCTTCAAGTATAATGGGAGAGGGGTTGAGAAGACGGGAAGTCTGAATGACAAGGTCAAGGCCACAGTCAGAGGGGCTGCAACTAGCTGGCACAGAGTGTCAAGAGTCGCATATGACAGACGAATGCCAAAGAGGCTTAAAAGTAAGGTGTACATAACTGTGGTGCGACCAGTACTACTGTGTGGTACAGAAACCTGGGCAGTAAAGACAGAGTAGTTGAGAAAGCTAGAGGTGATGGAGATGAAGTACCTGAGACAGGTAGTATGATGCACACTGTGGGATAGATGAAGAAATAAAGACATCAGAGCAGAAACACAAGTACCTCTAATTACAGACACGGTCAAGAGAACAAATTACGGTGGTTCAGGCACATGTGCAGGAAAGCAGAAGACAATATGGTGTTGATTTGAGACAGACAGGAATAAGGCAAGAGGAAACAAGGGCATCTGGCAAAGTGATGGTGGGATTGTGTGAGAGAAGACCTGCAACAGTCAGGTATGAGTGCTGAAGAAGGTAGGAGAGTGGAATTGAATAAAGGGAGATGGCGACAGTTGACATGACACTCTGACCCCATGAAGAAAATAGGAAAGTGGCATCATTTAAAAGAGCAGTCAGACAGCAGTAATATTAAACATTTGCTTGATATGAATGCAAGTAGCCCTTTGTCTAACATTATCTGTTAAGTAGTCTCACTTGCCAAGTATCCGCAATCAGGAAATGCAGTATATGCCAAAGTACCCTGTGTAGCACTGTCTATATCAAAAGGTGTCTTAGAGAAATGGTCCCAGCTTACTGATGAGGCTGTGTCAAGAGGTTACATTTATGAATCACAAATTCAGTGCTAGCACAGGCTACAGTGATCAATACTGCATAGAGTATAATAGGTGTGTGTCATATTGTTTGTTTTGATTTTTTCTCCTTTGCAGCATTATACAATGGCATGTTTCCTGTAGTCTCTCATGTGACATTTTCACTTGTTTTGTATGTGGACATCTGCTTTTGTGTGCCTATTCTTTATATTCCACTCTAGATTCTCCATTTATTTTGTTATGTCGACTGCAAACTACAGGGACACATTATATTGGTCTGTATCTTTCCTGTATTGATTGGAGGCACTTAGCCTTAGTGCAGTGGCATGTTGGCCACACTGTACATTGCTGTAGTGCAGATCTTTATGAATCAGACCCATAGGTAGTATCCTTTCAGGCAGCAACACAGCTGCAACTGCATATTTCCCTTTTTTCTGGTTGTATCCTACTCCCTGCAACCTTACATGTCGGCATCCCTTCCCACTGCTTTCTTGTACTACAGGACATGTTCAGATCCATTATTCTGGGTCTTCTTAATACTGACATTATGCTTCCTGTTCCCAATTAACATAAGACAATCTTACCTCCACCTAGGAGATTGTGCTGAGAATATTAAGAAATGTAAGGTAAAAAGAAATAGCTAGCCCCACCTCACCCCCAATATGAGAGCTGTGCATCTACATCCCTAGTCGCCAGATATATTACCTATAGCCAACTTGATACAACCTCAGAAGTCAAATTTTTAGAGACTGAAGGTGTGGAGGCAGTGCTTCACACCGGGGGTGCAGGAGTACAGCCCCCCCCCGTAATAATGTGTTATAGCTGAATATTTCTTCATAGGTTCATAGGTAGGTACTAGGCTATTGGCCCTAGTGCCTATATAAGCCTAGCCAAAAAGGTACCCTGGCTTTTGCCACCCAATAAAATTATTTTCCTGTCCCCCTGTTGAGCAGAGCCACAGAGGTGATCCCTGGGGTAAATTTCCTATTTCCCATCCAGTTATCAAGATTTTTCTTGAAGTGTGCTAATGAGAAGCTTTGTTTAAGATAGATAGGTAGTTTGTTCCAGAGTATGAGAAGTCTCTGGGACATGAATCTATCCCTCCAGCATGTTCTGTGGTTGTGACAAGGTTTAAGTCTCTAGAGCATGTAGCTCGAAGGGATTGGGATTTTTTAAGTGGAGCATGTCCAACAACTCTGGGTTTGACAAAGCTTTGTATGTTAGGCAGAGACCACCTCTGAGGCGATATGTGATGGAGTAAAGCTGGAGTTTTTTTAGACTGTCTGCATAGGACATCTGTTTTAGGCCAGTAATCCTCTTTGTGAGGTATTTCTGTGGCCTTTCCAGTTGTTGTAGATGTCTTGTGAGGTACATACCAAAAGGGGTGTTGTATGCTATAATGGGTCTAATGGGTGATGAGTAGAGGGGAACAATGACCTCTTATTTCTGGATGAGAAACCTTTTGTGATGAGGTGTGTCATGTAGAAGGATTTCCTGACTACTATGGCGATGTGATTATCAAAGGAGAAACTACTGTCCACCTGTGTCCCAAGGTCTCTTATCACACTTTCAGTGTTAAGTAGACTACCACCTATGTGGTAGCTCATGGGTGCAGAATTTTTACCAAAGGGGATGACAATGTACTTTTTGGCATTGAGCTTGAGGCCATGGCTTTGACACCAGGCATCTGTCTCAGTGAGGCCCTTTTGTAGGATGTCCACATCGTTAGGAGTTTCGATTATGGCTCCTAATTTGCAGTCATCTGTGAACTTCATTAACCAAAGACCTTCTGTGTTAGCCTGTACTTCAGAAAAGTAGATACCAAACAGGAAAGGACCCAGGACTGAACCCTGTGGTACTCCAATTGTCACTGGTCTGAAGTCGGATTTGGAGTCTGCTACTTTCACAGTGTGGGTTCTGTCAGTGAGCCAGTTGTCAACCCATCTTGTGACATAGAGATTTATACCTAGTTTAGTGAGTTTATCTATAATTCCAGAGTAGGGGATGGTGTCACAAGCCTTGGAGAGATCTAGATAGGCTGTGTGAACCACCTTACCCTCGTCTACGGCTTTGGTGACTGCTTCAAAGAAGTCTATCAGATTTAGGAGACATGATCTGCCTTTTACAAACCCAAACTGGGTGGGGTCCAGAGTTTGGAGATTACCAATGTCTTTGTTTATGAGTTCCATGAAAGATACGTTCCATGGCCTTGCAGACCAGGCTTATTAGGCTAATGGGGCGGTAGTTCCCGGGGTCCGTGGTGGCTCCCCCTTTGTGGAGTGGGATAACCGTCACTGTTCGCCATTCAGCTGGCACAAAGCCTGAGGTGAAGTTATGATTGAACATTGTGCTTAGGTGGGGTGCCAGTTTCTGTAGTTCGTGTAGAATGCAGCCTGGGATGTTGTCAGGTCCCATAGATGCTGTGTTCTTGGCTTTGGAGAGTTTTTTTTTTTTTTTTTTTTACCTATGCAGCTGTGATTACAGGAACTTTGCAATCTTCCGGTATAGAAATGGTTCCTTTAGGGGGTGAGAGGGGGGAAAAGTTCGCACTGAACCTATCTGCCAGGATGTTGGCAATATCAGTTGGCTCTGTATATTTAGTGCCATTGTGCTGTAACTCAGATCAAATCTGAGTGTTGTCATTGAGATTCTTGACATAGCTATAGAATGCTTTGTGGTTGTCTTTAGAATCAGTGGCGATTTCATTTTCTTAACTAGCTTTGGAGGATTTTATGAGGGATCTCAGCTTCTTACTGAGGCTGACCAGGGAGTTCCTCCAATCATGGGAGTTTACTCTTTTTTGCAACAATTGCTTTCTTCTGTTGTTTAGTTTGTTTATGGCAGGGGACCACCAGATTGGCTTCCTTTTTTTGGAGGATAGCATCTTGGTTCTGTTAGGAATAGCACGATCCATGCACTCGTGTAAGTGCTTATAAAGTGCATTTGTGTAGGATTCAGCAGTCATACCTCTACTGTCTGTCTGCATGGGTGTCATGAAGTTTGCCACTTCTGTCTTAAGAAGTGTGAAGTTGGCTTTGGAGAAATTTATTGCGGTGGCTTCCCTAATGGGGGGTGGGGGGAAGGATGTGGATGTCTAGGGTGATTAACTTGTGGTTGGATCTGACCAACGAGGAATTGACCTCTGGTGTGGAACACCGGTCGCCCATGTTGGTAATGATCAGGTCTAGGATATTGCTACCCCTGTTGAGGGTGTAGATAAGTTGATCCAAGGCGTTGGAATTTATGAATTCCAGAAAACGTTCAGCAAAAGAGTTGGTACATGAGTAGTTTTCCCAGTTAATGGTGGGATAGTTGAAATTGCCCATTATTAGGGTGTTGGGTTGTACCCTAATATTTTCCAGTGTATCAAGAAATGAGGAGTGGGAATCTTGGGGGAACCGTAGCAAGTTCATAAATATCGTAGATTAGCACTAGGTTAACTGCCTTGCAAGCAATTTTAAGCCTAGCCAGTTATCCCTTGTGAGACTCAAACCCTACACCTTCTGTTTGTAAGGCAAACACCTTACCCATTAGGCCACCCTCCTAACCCTAGGAGGTTACAATTTGGATTGCAGTCTTGCTCAAAGTTAGTTGCACTTGGATAATCTTGGATGCATTATGCTGAGCAACTAGCCTGGAGGTGTGGATATCCTTAATGAATATGGACATGCCTCCACCTTTAGTGTTTCGGTCCAGGTTAGGTGGCCAAAAGGTCTGGTATGAATTATAGCCTGGTAATGCAGGAGTGCTCTCTGGAGCCTTGAAGCAGGTCTCTGTCACTGCACAGATGTTGATATTATCCATTTTAAGGAGTACCTCGAGTGAATGCATTTTGAGGTTTAGGCTTCTAGCATTTAGTAGCATTACCCTCAGATTTTGCTTGCTTGTACCTACTATGGTGGTGAATTTGTCATTTGTACTTTGCTTAAAAAAGGCACTATAGGGGTGGCAAGAGCCTTAGCCAGTATCCGGAATCCCAAGGGTGACAGGTGCAGGCCATCTCTGGCAAAGTATCTTGGGATTGTATGAGTTGGAATATTTATATCATATAAATTTTTTAGTAAGTATGTTATTAAGTATTTTCGTTTTATTGATGATCTTATTTTTATTTGTAAAAGTGGGATATCTAATGAAGGTCAGTTTATTTAAGTAATGCAAAACAATAGATTTGGACTGTCTTTTGATGGTATACAGGTGGGTAGACATATTACTTTCTTGGATTTACATCTATTTTTGGAGGACAATAATACCTTACGGACTTCTGTATATAGAAAATTTTCTGATGGCAATCAGTATTTGATGGGTACTAGCTGTCATCCAGTCCACACTATAGCTTCTCTACCTTATGGTGAGTGTTTGAGGCTAAGACGGTTATGCAACAATGATATAGATTTTTATAAAGAAATTAATGTTGTAAGTAATATGTTCAGATTAAGGGGTTATATGATTCAAACACCAATTGATAAGGTTGTTAATGAACAGTGTAGAGTTGGTACCTGTAGTAATATAGTGGGTGAAAATAAGAAAAACACCATTGATAAGGAGAAAAGATTAGTTTATTTTGTCTCTACTTATGGTGTATTTAGTAGTGTTTTGATTGAGTTAATGAAACACTACTGGAATTTTCTGTTTAAATCTATTGATTTGGCTAAGTTAATTTCGACCTCTATAGGCATTTCATTTAGGAGAGGTAAAAATCTAAAAGATATTTTAGTACACAATAGATTTAGATATCCCACTAGTGTGCAGAAAATCAGGACTACTTATATAAAGACTACCATGTCTTGTGGCCATTGAAATGTATGTCATTTTGTTGTTCGAACTTTTGACTATATTAACGGTTATGCATTTTATGTTAATAATATATATAATTGTAATAATGAAGGTATTATTTATGCACTGTGGTGCCCCTGTAGACTTGTATATATATATAGGGGAAAGTAAAAGGAAATTTAAAATCAGACTTCATGAGCACATCAGGAGCATTATAAATAAAAAAGAAGATAGCCCTGTGGCCAAGCATTTTATGATAGTTCATAATTCTAACCCTAAGGGTTTACAAGCTACGATTTTGGAGCAAGTTTATAAAGGTGTATTTGCTGATCAATTGTATAAGAAAAAGTTTGTATAAGGAAAGCATTTTAATTTTGAAATATGATACTTTATCTCCTCAGGGTCTTAATGTAGAATGTAACTGGAGGCTTCTAATTTGATTTCTTAATGATTTTTTAATGTTTATTGGATAATTAACTAATGTTTATTGGTTAATTGTCTTGTTTGCTATGGTATTTAAACTGAGCTGATTTTGTGATGTTTTATACTCCTTGAAGGCATTTGCCGAAGCACTAGAGGTACAATAAATTGAGTGGATTCTTCGTCTGTTGTTTATCATTGATTTTATTCTTTTTTTGGTTGGTATTTTAATGCAGGGGTGCTCTCTGGAGCCTTCAAGCAGGTCTCTGACACTGCACAGATGTCGATATTCTCCATTTTAAGGAGTACCTTGAGTGAATGCATTTTGAGGTTTAGACTGCTAGCATTGAGTAGCATTACCCTCAGATTTTGCTTGCTTGTACCTCTTATGGTGGTGAGTTTGTCATTTGTACTTTGCCTAAAAAAGACACTATAGGGGTGGCAAGACTCTTAGCCAGTATCCGGAATCCCAAGGGCGACAGGTGTAGGCCATCTCTGGCAAGGTATCGTGGTTTGTCGATCATGTTGTCCCAGGCAGACAGATACTGGATCCCCCTTAGAATGACATTTCTTGTATACTGATCAGAAGGACAATGGGAACATGTATGAACATCAGATCAAGTACTGAGAATTATATTTTGATAAAGTGACGTAGACCCATTATCATTTATCTTAGCACCGTAATTCTGTTTTATTACCCTTATTGTTTTAAGTCATTATACTTATTAGAGATTAGTCAGACCACTGTGTCCTGTCATGTTATGTTGATTATGGCTCCAAACAGTCAATCGGCCAGCTGCCTGGTTTAAGCAGTGTGGTCATAACATGTGGGCAGGCAATGATAGCAACCACCTTGTACTACAATAATGGTGTATGACAGAGCAAAGAAATGAGATGATGCATTGAAGAATTATTTTGAAGCAATCCAAGAGAAGGCAGAACAAGTTTTCTCCTTCTAGATTGGAGACCAGATGCACAATGGTGCTGTTTGTTGTCCTGCCATTGCTCCTGGCTTCTATATTTCTGAAGAAGGACTTGACAACAGTGAGTGACATCAGTATCAGTCATCTCTATTGTACCATCAACATTTTCAACCCCCAATAAAGCAGAATCGATGCTGAGTGCCCAATCTCCAGCCCACCCTATAGTCAGTGTTCCTTTGGCTGAGTGTCTTCCTGTATCTGTGTCACTTATGCTACAGACAGGCAACAGGTCTTTGTATTATTAGGATGACAGCCCTCCAGTCCACCTAGGTATGCTCTGTCCTGGGCTTTTATAGCCTATCTACATCAGTTTAAGTGCTGCATTAACAAAGCTTTATACCATGCAGCTGAAATTCTGTAAAGTTATCATGAATCCGACACTCATTCTGTATTGCAATTATTTGTTGGCTGACATAAATATTCATACAGTTTACAGAAGTGCAAGTATTTCCTGTCATTCAGTCTACAGCAATAAATATATATTTGTTTGCTGATTATTTTTGTTAGTTGACTGGGAACTTATTTACAGTGAATGCCCAAGAAGAAATGCTACAGTTATACTAACTATAAAGGCATAATACTGAAGACAAACAAATGAGAATGTGTGTAGTGATGTACAGGCAATACTATGATAATGAAAAAAAAAGGTAAACTTGCTAACATTATGTAAGTAACAGCTGTACAAATTCATATATAGAAAGGATTTTGGTCAGGTCTCTAATAATAACCAGCTTATCTGAGATATAGATGCCAAAAAACTCACTCTGAGAGCGAAGCTCAAAAAGTGAATGCTGGCATCCATGTCAAAAATTGCCGATCCATTCATAATTCTTCATAGTACATGGAGCGTTTATCTGTTCCTTGTACTACTAGTTACACAAAAAAGAAAAAAAGGTATAAGAGCACAATGTGTTTTACCGGCTTTCGAAACCTTTGAAAGCTGGTAAAGCACATAACATTGTAGAATAAAAGAAGGAAAATGTACACCAAAGGTCAGGCGTAAAACAAAAATAACACCATTGAAAAACAAAAATGCCAGACCACCAGGCCGAATGAAAGCAGATTTAATTAAATAATGGATAAAAACACGTAAGCACTTTTGGGGCAAATTCCCTTCATCAGACAAAATACTGAAAGAAATTATTACATTTAAATAAAATGACACCAATAGCATTTCAAGGGTGGGGGCTCCACCCCTGCAAGACAGGTTTTAAAGGCAAAGCATCATTCAAACCTGGAGCCCTATCAGCTCTCAGCTCAACTATCTACCTTATTTCTTTCACTTCAAATTAAATTAACTAAATCCCCTCCCTTCAAATTCATTTTCACAACTTGCAGTACCAAAACCTAAAATTATGGCCGTGGTTACCCATGACATGTTGATACAAAGCATTGTGAATGTTCTTGCATCTTATAGCAGATAAATGTAAAATTCTGTCTTTGAAATGAGAATTAGTTTTATCTACATAAAATGAACTACAGTCATTACACTTAGCAAGGTATATCACATTCTTCGTTTGACAGTCCGCATAATGTGTGAATGAATAACATTTGCTTGTTATAGGACGAATGAATTCGGTATTGTGCACTATACTTAAACAAGCCTTGCAATGTCTGCATGCAAATGTTCCCTGCCTTGAACTAAAGTTATTATTGACCCCTTTGATCACATCATTACATAACAGATCCTTCAAATTTCTATTCCGTTTGAAACTAAATGAAAGGGACGCCCCTACAATATCTTTTAATTTGTCGTCCAGTTATGTCTAACTATGTCACAAATGCCTCCTACATTATTACTATATTTTAAAACTACATGTGGTTTGTTATTGCTTCTATGATATCTAATCTGGGTAGCCTCCTTATTAGTATTCGAATACCAAGGGGAAGCTCTAGTTGCCCTATCCATTCTACTACTGCTGATGAGTTTGTTGACTTTATTACCCTCATAACCTCTGGGTCTTAAGCACATGGCTAAAGATTCTACTTGTTCATCAGATACTACTTCCTCTGTACATAGTCTGGAGTTTCTATACATCTGTCCTTTCATAATGTTATTAAAACATGTCAAGGGTGCATACTGTCATAGGATAAAAGACTATTCCTCCAACAGCCTTTCCTAAACATGGAAATCTGTATTTGCCCATCCTGTGCCCTTCTCAATTGTACATCCAAAAAATGTATTTCTTGTCTGGAAAAGGAGACACTAAAATGTAAAAAAAACCCATGGTCGATTCAAAATATGTGACAAAATCAAATAAATCTTCTTGTGTTCCCTCCCATAATAGAAACACGTCATCTACAAATCTTGCATAATATGTCAGATATTTTGACCACTATTGATGTGTTCTAAAAATAACTTTGTCTTCCCAATGAGCCAGTACTACATTCGCATACGAATTCACACAGGGGGTCCCCATGGCAGCACCCCTAGACTGCCAATAATGTTGGCCACTGTATAAAAAGATATTATTATCTAAAATTAATCTCAACATATTAATTATTGTACTTTTTGCATTGCATTGACCTGTAAGATGTTAACCTGTTTAAGAAAACAATCAACCATTCCTAGGCCATAAACATTAGTTATGACCATAAAAAGATTGTTTATGTCCATTGTTACAAATAAACAGTCATTACTCTAATCTTTCACTGAAGTAAAATCATATAAAAATGTGCCGTATCCCTCACCATCCTTGGAATAGATGTTAATGCCAATTTCAACTTGGATTCTACCCAAATCAAAGCATTCTCTGTAATCCACCCCGTCCCGGACACTATCAGCCTGAAGGGTGGATGAAACAAATCTTTATGTATCTTGGGTTGCACTTTAAATATGGGAATAGTTGGAAAATCAACAGAAACAAAATTAAATACTTCCTCATTTATCAAACCACTGTGCTTAAATCCAATAAATCTCATTTAATATTGCTCATAGCCATCCTCACCTCCAGTGGAGTGATACGGGAATAAGTAGAATCATCAGCCAACATCGCCATTACTTTATCATGATAATACTTGGAATCATGTACCACAATGGCCCCGCCTTTATTGGTGGGCCTAATCACAATATTCCTGTTGTCTATCAATGATTGCAAAGCCTTCCTTTCATCACTAGTTAAATTCCAATAAATATGGCACTGTCTAGAACTCAAATAATTCACAATCTCATCCTCACAAGTTTTTAAAAACACCTCTATTATCGAGTTTGCAGGGGGTACATATAAACTAGGTTTTCTTAAAACAATGCCATCATTCACATTTCCATTGTAAAATAAATACTTTTGCTGTATACCTCTCCTAAAAAGATGTAGATCCAGTACAACATCACTGAGTCTAGAGCCCTTACTGGGCACAAATGTTAAACCTCTGTTTAAAACACATAGTTGCTCGTAGGATAGAGGAAAACTGGATAAATTATAAACAATATTGTTATAACCAGTCAGACTGATGTTTTCCATCTTTTCACTGTTCTGCTCATCGAATGGCCTCTCTGTTCACCATTCTTCTTCTTCACAGGAACTGAAAGCTTCAGAAAAGCCGATTGTGAATTGGCAGTCTTGGGCCTGGCCCCCATTTTCAGAGCATCTGAGGAAGTTGTTGCTGTTGCCATGGAGGCACCATGTTCATTGAATGTACTAGCCATCGAGGTAGAGTCTGCCCCTGTCAAAGCTGATGATGAACCAATGGGAAGTATCATTTCTGGAGAAGGAGTAGTTGCTGTTATAACTACCTTCCCCTTGGAAACTTCATTAACATTGGTATTAATTATGGAATTATTCTCTCCCTCTGTTGTACTCGCAGGTTTCTATTGACTAACTTTTTTCTTTTTTTCTAGGCCAAACAAAAATGTTGACGCTAGTAAAATCACAATAATCTCTCAATAGCTTTTTGGCTTTCAGCTGTTGTAGTTTAGTGTCATATGCCATAACTGCACAAAGTAAACTATCCAATTTGGTAAGATACTGTTCAGTACTAAAATGTCTCTCCATTTCCTTTTGCCATTTCTCAACCATTTTAGTCAATTCATGTTCTTCAGGCAGAAAGAAATCTATCAATAGCAGCACGTATAAAAAACTTGTATCCAGATTGATTTGTTGCCAGCGTGCCAGCAGCTCAGGATAAATTTCACCATAAGTGGGCATCCTGTTTAAAATAAAAGCACCTAGGGATCTATATATCCTTGGTGTACTGATTGTTAGTTTTATATGATTTTAACAATAACACCTTAGCTCAACTGAACTCTTAGTCACTGCTTTTAGGTCCTATTATAAATTGTGAAGCATATTATAATAGTCTAACTGACTCAATACCTAGTATTTTAGTGAAATCAGTGGAATTTAGCCTTGCTTTTGATGTTATATTTATGTTTGACTGACACACTCTGGTCTGCTCAGATATGTCATATCATTTCTATACTGCTGCTTTAGACAGGATAAATGTTTTACTCTGCTTCTGCCTGAACTAACTTTTACTTGAAGTGTTGTGGATCTCTGAGTTTTCAAACTTAAATGTATTTCACTGATGTGATACTGCCTGTATGAACTTCAACTATAACTGTTGTTGCTGAACTATGAGTTTTTTAATCAGGTATATGACATGTGTATTTCAATGTAGTGCCTTCTGTTGACTGTGCTTGATCCAAATCTAAAGTATCTCCTTTCTCTCCTTCTTTGCATCCCATCCAAACCTGCTACTCTCCTCACCTAATTAAAGGAACTCAAGTTATCCCACCCTGTGGAGCTCCTGCTCTTCTTAATCTTTTGTATTTTTCCCAGTTAAGTTGTAAAACCCAAGGTCAGAACTACCAGCAGCCAACAACTAACCCCCCCCCTCCTCCTCTCAAACAACTGATCACATATTTGCCATTAATATCCCTAGCTACTTGCCTTGCTTTAAACCATAAGCCTTGTAAGCAGCAAGTATTGACATATCCCCTGTGGTCATAAGGTGGCCCCTACTTCTAGGGTTTTTCCTCTGGAAACCTCCTCTACCTCTCTATCTTACCTTCTGGCATCTCCTTTCTGTTCCACTTTTCTTTACCCACTTGCACTAACATTTCTAACTTCTACTTGCTCCTACCTTTGACACCAAATACATTTACTTCCCTTGCCTTACTTACCTTCTTTCTGAGCACTTCACTGATTGTTTTTCTCCTGGACCTTTTCTCTCCCTCCCCGCCTTCTGCCTCTTGGTCTCCGCTCCCTCCCTACCCCAATTCCCACCCACCCCAGGGGTCCTACCTTTATCTGTAATAAGGACACACCCCTTTAAACCTCCTATCCAATCAAATCACTACATAAGTCTCTCAATTCACTACACCTTCTCTTCTCATTATTACTCCACCTCCCTCTCTCAAACACTACTTATACCACATTATATCCCTACCTCCTTCCCCACCCTCTTTAACTTCTTTATTTCTCTCTTTACTTTACTTCATCTCTCTTCTTATCTGCATAACTACTTTGATATCACTATGCCCACACTAACTATACCTACTTCACTAAGACTACTCATCCTTTTACTATTATTATCATCTCTTGTAACTTCCTACATCATAACTACTCACAAACTCTCTCTACACCACTGCCCTCTAAAGGTACCTCCACATTGACAACATCTTCATCTTCATCCTATTTCCATTCACCCTCTCAGTCCATCTACCTTCTAGCCAAATATCACAGATTAGTACACTGCAAATTCAGAAAAACCTATACCAAAAACAGATGACATTCACTATAATCTTATACCTAAGATATATCCTACTCTTCTCCACTTACTACAAGATGGTGATATTCACCCCAATCCTGGTCCACATCATACTACAACCATCACAGAACAAAACCAAACTCAACCTTTATCCCTCTCTTACTCTAAACCTTCAAACTCTCTGTCTATTGCCCATCTTAATGAGTATCTGTAACAAAATTACTCAACTCCATGCCCTTCTTGAAACTGAAAATTTGATATTTTATGCCTATCAGAAACTTGGTTAAAACCCTCAATTAAAGACATCGAAATTACCCCACCTGGTTATAGCATTAACTACTAGGAAAGGCCATCCTGCATAAAGCAAAACTTAAACTGATTCCTCTAGACCTAACTCTTACTCAAAATAACTCAGTAATTAGCTCTAAAATACAAATTAATACCAATAAAGCCATTAACATCATCTGTGCATATCTCCTGGAAATAACATCAATACCCTTGAAAATATACTCTACCAACTCTCTATCGAACTTCCACAAGAAACACTAGTCCTTGGTGACTTTAATATAGATTGGCATTCCTGTAACAATGCTTATCCTACCTCACATATAAACCTCTTTGGCTTCAAACAACTTATCAATACTCCCACTAGAACCAATAAAATAAACAATAAAGCTTCTACCTTAGACTGGATCCTCACTAATACCCCCCTGCAAACCTACCAAACAGGTATTCTTCCTGATGACCTTAGTGACCACTCACTAACCTATATAATTAGAAGTAAAACCAACTTAACCTTACCCACAACCTTTAGAACTCTTCATTCAAAGAAACATTTTAACCCTGATCAGTTTCAGGCTGAACTTTCCCAATGTCATTGGGCCCCACTAAAACACCTCCCACTCAACAAAGCAGTGGAACATTTCAACTCAACATTCTTAGCAATTCTTAATCAACATGCCCCAAGTCGAACCATTAGAACTAAAACTAAAACTGCTCCTTGGCTAACCACAAATACTAAGCATAAAATCACCCTCAGAAATAAATCTTGGCATAAATGGCGCTCCACCAAAAGTCAAATAGACCACCAAAAGTTTAGAGAGCTTAGAAACAATACAAAGAAAGCTATTCTTACAGACAAAAGAATTATTACTTTCAACTTCAAAACTACCAAAATGAACCCAAAAAATTCTGGTCCAGCATCAACAGTCTGATGACCCCTGGGCAAATTATTACACCCAACCCTCAGGATTCTGACCCTGATAATCCCACACTAACAGCCAATAACTTTAATTCCTTCTTCACCAATTCTATACAAATTCTAGCCAACCAACTATCTCCTGATACTTCTCAACTACCTCCAAATACCTTAATAAATACCATTCCTCCCTTCAACTACAACCTGTATCTACCTCCTATATACAATCTCTTATCCAAAAACTTAAACCCACCACCCCTTCCGATAAACTTCCTGCTGAATTCCTGCAACTAGCAGCAAAAGCCATTGCTTACCCTGTCTCTATCTTAATAAACAGATCAATAAAAGAAAGTAATGTCCCAGCAATCTGGAAAGTATCACATATCATTCCCCTCCATAAAGGAGGCAAATCTTACGACTTCTCCAACTATCGTCCCATAGCACTTCTATCCCCCTTAGCTAAAATCATGGAAAAATGCATACATAAACAACTACTCAACCACCTCCTCAATAATAGCCTTCTAGCAGACACTCAACATGGTTTCAGACCCGCACACAGTACTACCACAGCTCTTCTTTCCTTCACCAACACAATAAACCTAAACCGTAATAACAATAATCTTACATCTTCTCTCTTCATAGACCTATCAAAAGCCTTTGATATGGTAAATCATACACTTCTTCTGCACACACTAAAATCTATTTCCCTTGAGCCCTCTTCCCTCACCTGGTTTTCTTCCTATCTTGACAACTCTGGAAAAGCTCTCTCTGCTCTCCTCCCTATCTCATTAGGAGTTCCACAAGGGTCTATTCTAGGCCCACTCTTATTTTCCATCTTTATTAATGACCTTCAATCATCTATTCCTAATACTACCTGCATACAATATGCAGATGATTCCACTATAATTTGCACTGCTTCTTCTCAAACAGAACTCCAGTCTCAAACTCAATCAGCCTTCTCAACTGTGGAGCAGTGGTTCTCCAATCGCTGTCTACTCCTTCACGCCAAAACTAAATTACTACTCTTCTCACCTACCTCGACTTTGTTAAACTTCTGTATTACTGCAACTGATAACACCATTATTTCTCCTGACTCCTCAACTAAACTTCTTGGTGTCACTATTGATAATTATCTTAACTTTGATTGTCACATCAACAACACAATAAAAGCCCTTAACAAAAAGATTGGATCCCTATACAGAATAAAGTCCTTCCTCACACCTGAAACTAAGATAACCCTAGCCCAAACACATCTTATTTCTACCCTTTTGTATGCATCTCCTATTTACACTAATCTATCTAAAAGCAACCTTAAGAAACTCACTACATCTTACCATAATATTGCCCGCTTTGCCACCACATCACAATTCAGAACACACCACTGTCTAAACCTACAACAACTACACTGGCTGGAATTCCTAATAAACTTATTTTTCAACAACTCCTAATTGCTCACAAAATTCTATACCAACCTTCTAAAACACCAGCTCTTTCCAAACTCTTGACTCCCTATATCAACCTGAAACAACTACGTTCCTCTGACAAATTACTTGTTAATATTACCAAGACTTTCAACTCGGCAGGCAACTGCCTTTTTTCTAACTCAGTAGGTAAAGTATGGAATAATCTTCCATCTGATCTGTCCTCTTTACATACTCTTCCACTCTTTAAAACAACTTTTAATACATCTTAACAAATTCTGGCTTTGCTCTTGTACCAACCCAGACTAGCCTGTTGGCATCCTTAACTCTATCATAAACTTTTCTTAACCACTTGGATGTTATCTTCTTCTGCAACTGCTCTTGTACCAACCCAGACTAGCCTGCTGGCATCCTTAACTCTATCATAAACTTTTCTTAACCACTTGGATGTTATCTTCTTCTGCAACTGATATATTACGCTATTTATTGTAAATATTACATATCCTAAAAATTTATGATCTCATACCTTATTATATTGTTCTTACTAGGATTGTTCTGTTTTAATTAAATTCTAGAATATTTGTAAGTTCATTTTTCCTTTGTATAATCACACTTGTACTATGTCTTCTTATGTATTTCCAATATTGTATCTAAACTGAGGGCCTCCACTGAAAATGGACATTAATCCAGCTGGACTAGCCCGGTCAACAAATGTAAAATAAAATAAAAATAAAAAATAAAATAATACCCATAATCCCTGAGGAGCAATCTTATGATGAATACAGGCTTTCAAGTGAAGCCTTTGCCACTGCAGCCATTTTAATCTATATAAGTCATTCTCCAGTGCTGTTAATGTTTGTAAAACTGTAAACTGTTGCCTTCATCCTCCTTGTGTGCTGTGGACACTGTTGCTGTAGATGACAAATTCAATGTTAACAGAGGATTCCATTCCACCATCTCCAATCTCCTCACCCTCTCCCATAACATTGTCAGACAGATAGCAGACAGAAACAAAATGCCCTTCAGTACAAAAATGCCTTATAGGTTCATAGGTACTAGGCTATTGACCCAAGGGCCTAAGTAAGACTAGCCAACAAGGTTCCCTGGCTTACGCCACCCAAGAAAATTATTTTCCTGTGCCACTATTGAGCAGAGACACAGAAGTGATCCCCAGGGTGTATTTCCTATTTGCCATCCACTCATCAAGATTTTTCTTGAAGAGTGCTAATGAAGAACTTTGCTTGACATAGATGGGTAGCCTGTTCCAGAGTATGGGAAGTCTCTGGGACAGGAATCTATCCCTCCAGCATGTCCTGTTTATTATGGTGACAAGGTTTAGGTCCCTAGACCGTGTAGCTCGGAAGGATTGGGGTTTCTTTAGTTGTAGCATGTCCAACAGCTCTGGGTTTGACATAGCTTTATATGTTAGGCAGAGATCACCTCAGAGTAGGCGATATGCTACGGAGTAAAGCTGGAGTTTTTTGAGGCGATCAGTGTAGGGCATTTGTTTGAGGCCAGTAATCCTCTTTGTGAGGTACTTCTGTGGCCTTTCCAGCTGCTGCAGATGTCTTATGAGGTACATTCCAAAAGGGGCATTGTACTCTATAATGGCTCTAATGAGTGTCGAGTAGAGGGGAACAATAACCTCTTTTTTTCCTGGATGAAAAACCTTTTGTGATGAGGTGTGCCACGTAGAAGGACTTCCTGACTACTATGGCAATGTGACTATCAAAGGAGAGACTACTGTCCACCTGGGTCCCAGGGTCTCTTATCACACATTCGGTGTTAAGTAGATTGCTGCCTATGTGGTTGTTCATGAGTACAGAGTTTTTACCAAAGGGGATGACACTACACTTTTTGGCATTGAGCTTGAGGCCATGGCTCTGACACCAGGCATCTGTCTCAGTGAGGCCCTTCTGTAGCATGTCCACATCATTTGGGGACTTGACTATGGCTCCTAGTTTGCAGTCATCTGTGAACTTTGTTAGCCAGAGGCTTTCTGTGTTAGCCTGTACTTCAGAGAAGTAGATACCAAACAGGAGATGTCCCAGTGTGGAACACTGTGGTACGCCACTTGTTACTGCTTTGAGGTCAGATTTGGAGTCTGCAACTTTTACAGTGTGGATTCTGTCAGTGAGCCAGTTGGCAACCCATCTTGTGATGTAGGGATTTATACCTAGTTTAGTGAGTTTAGCTATAATTCCAGAATGGGGGAGGTGTCGAAAGCCTTGGCGAGGTCAAGATAGGCTGTGTGAACCACCTTACCCTCATCTACAGCTTTGCTGACTGCCTCAAAGACGTCGATCAGGTTCAGGAGGCATGATCTGCCTTTCACAAACCAGAACTGGATGGGATCCAGAGTTTGGAGGTTACCAATATCTTTGTTTATGAGTTCCATGATGATATGTTCCATGGCCTTGCAGACCAGGCTCATCAGGCTAATAGTTCGATAGTTCCTGGGATCAGTGGTGGCTCCCCCTTTGTGGAGCCTTCAGTACAAATGGCATTAAAAGCTGTTAAATACTTTTAAGTGTGGAAGGCCATCTGTTAGCTTTTATAAACTATTTTACCTTCTTCTCACTTAGTGTCTGTCTTCAGCAATAGTCTATTAAGCACCCCTAAACTCTCTTAAGATAAGGAATTCCTTAGCAAGCTTATCTTTTTCCTAATTTTGGTGTGGAATCACAGTGTTTCATGCACTACATAATAGTCACACAGTGACAAATGTAGTTTGATATTTGGTATATCACTGATGATTAGGGTTGCCAGCTGTCCATTTTTTGACCGGACTGTCCGTTTTTCTGACAAATTGTCCGGTTACAAATTTCATTCAGAACCAGACAGATGTAGTCCAGGTTTTGTGCCACTGTAAACTCCTGTGACAAAATTAAAATTACACTTAAAATCAAAGTACTGTAATTAAAAAGAAATCACATTACTTATCATAATTAATTTTGAAACAATGAACCCCAATCCACATAATGTTTTTGCGGTTTAGCGGCGTGTACGAAATTATATATATGTATCAAATGTAATTAATACTATGGGATTTCAAAAGCAAGAGGGTAACAGAAGTGTACATAATATTGCCTGTGAAAATTATCTTAACTGTTGGTTGACTGCTGTAAGAGATTTTTGATTGCTCATGGCTCATTGCTCTTGTCAATTTGGTAATCTATTGGTTGAGTCTTATTGCATTCAGCATAGCAACTGCTGTTGCAGTAACCACTCGATCGACCAGCATTTCTGGGGGACTCTTCCAGATCCAGGAAGGTATACAGGCTGTGTTAGAAAGTTGGGCAGTATTGCGGGTGAGTGATAGTTAACACCAGTTTTATTTTCCAAGAGTAAGTCAATCAGCTGTTTGAAATTTCATAGTACTAAGGAAGATAAAACTGAACAGTTCACATGTGCGGTATTTTCTCTTTGTAGCTGCAAGGAAAGTATGACTACACATGGTTTTGTACAATTTGTCACATCTTGGCATTTATATCTTTTGAGTTAAGTCTGTAGAGTTTCTCAATCATTTTGTCATTATTCCGATGTGGTACTGCTTGTGTATGAAATTTGCCATGAACTAAATGAATATTTGGGATTAGACGGTAGTGTGGTGGGATTGGATGGTTATACAGTGGAGGATAAGCTCATTCCTTATTAATAACACTAGTAAAAATGCTTACAAAAAGATCATTATGAAACTTGGAGTACTGTGCTCTAGTCAGGATTTTAAAGGTGGATTATGTTCAAAAAGAGGAACAGAGTGTTCCGACAGAGGAGACTGGACTCTAGAGATGAAGAGGATGATCACAAGACATGTCAGCCAAGGGAAGAAGATACAGTGGAAGAAAGTGAGGTAGGGCCTGCTGGATATAGCCAGCTGCATCAGCGAAGAGGACTGTCATGCAGTTCCAAACCTAAGTAAGAGCATGTTGCACCAGTTAGCGGAGGTGACTATGTGAAGGAGAGAGAGGAGGAAGACCATGGTTCAGGTGTTGGCAATGAGACAGCACCCTCTGATGAGAAAATACATTTAGAAGTGGGCTTGCTGAGTTTTGAGGATGAAAGAGGAGGTACTTAATTTTGTTTGTTTTTGCAAACAAAAAAAAAATAAATGTAGACTAAATCATGAAAGAGTACACCAGAAAATACAGCTTTTCATTTTGATGTGTGGACAAGGGTCTATTCAGAATTTTCCATTTTGTACTTATAATCTCATAGTGTCCCCATTACTTTTTTTGCATTTAAAATATACGCATTTCGTCAGATCTTCCTCAGTGTGGGTACATCATTTTCTGGTAGAAGCATTCTACAACTATAACAAAGTTTGTCTTTAGAGTAATATTTGTATTTCTGAAAAGGTTATGCACAAATAGTTTTGACATATTCTTGCATCAGTAGTACATATTTTTATGAGTGATATTCAGAAATATAATGGACACAGTTGAGTACAGAGAGCATGCAAGTTGAGTACAAGGAGAATGCCAGCCTATATCCTTGTATGCAGCAGCAGTACTACTACCATAGCTACATACATGCATAATGCAAAGCTCTCCTTTTGAAAAACTGGAGTTGGCATACTGGCATGGTGGTTCACAGTGTCATGGTTGAAAAAGACTGGCAATAAACTTGATAACAAATAATACCTGACTTGATTGACCTGCGGTGATACAGGGTACTGGTTTACAGGGGGTAGGCATTTTATAAGTAAAGTGTGTAAGTGAAAGTTAAGTGAGTTCCACTATAGGTGCTGCTTACTTGTGGTACCCAGGCATAAATAGTCTTTGTGAATGGCTTTACTATTTCCCAAAGGATCTTCTCAATTCTGCCTTGTGTGTCGTCAACCCCTAACTAATATAATCTTCTTCTGGGTTTTTTCATCTTTTTTTGAGGAAGGGGATCCATGTTAGGCATGCCCTAATCATGATGCTTCAAACAGTGTGACTAGTAAATATGTTGCTTGCACAGTGTCTCGTTGTTCACTTTGCTTTGTTTAGCAAATGTGTATCAGTGGTTTGTGCTATAAAATTTGAAATAAATGTTTTAAATTAAATCCAAATATCTGTAATCACCATAGAAGTAAAGCAGAAGACAGTATGCACACTGAGAGTTTTGAAAAGTGTTTGTGGCAACTGGGGAGAAATCGGTTGAAAGCAGGCATCCGGAACAAAAAAGAGGGTGTTCCCATCAGC
This sequence comes from Protopterus annectens, assembly GCF_019279795.1. Lineage (NCBI taxonomy): Eukaryota > Metazoa > Chordata > Ceratodontiformes > Protopteridae > Protopterus > Protopterus annectens. The sequence continues at coordinate 192,408,803 of NC_056726.1, forward strand.
TGATGTCACAAAATGGGTGGAGCATGGATGGGAAAGGGGGTGGGAATGGGTGGAGTTATGGGTGATGCGAGGGGCATGAACTTAGTCCGGTTTTAGCCACAAAGAAAGCTGGCAACCCTACTAATGATCTATGATCTGCACAAAAACAATAGCACTGATGAAATTTACGTATTGTACACTGAATACAGGTGTAAGTTATTGACATTCAGATACAGAAAATAGCAAGCGTATTATCAGAAAATGTGTTGTTGGCCTTGATTAATGCAAGCAAAATAGAAATAAACAAAACATACCTGGTGGCAGTGGAGTAGGGGTATAGGGTGCATAGTACTGTAGTAAACATTAACAGTTATAAATATAGAGTAACTGGTCGACAGAGGGGCATTGATATGCCAAAAGCAAGATAGAACACTAGATCATTTAAGGAGATCTGTAATAAACTTTACAGAACAAACAGGCAGAGGAGAGAAGAAAGGAAGTGAGTGTAAGAAAAAACTAGGTGGGAAGTGCAGCAGCACCTAGGAATTGTAAGACCTGTGATAATAGTAGAGGAGGCTATAGTGACCACGAGGAGATAAGAAATGAGTGAATATAGGGGAAGTGCCAGTGTAATAAAGTAGAAATTATCTGTCCCTGTGTGTGTGTGGTGAGCTGATAGGTGAAGGGTTGATAGTTTAACAGAAACTGAGATATCTAGAAAAGAAAAGTAGATGCAGGACTGTGATTATTTATCTATGTCAAGTAATACAACAGGCAAAATAAAAAGTACTGTCTAGGGAAGACTTCACAGTGCAAAAAAACTTGCCTGACAACAAGTCATTGTATGTTAAAAATAAGTATATTCCTTATTTTGTTGTGTAAACACCATAGGCTAAATATTTTTGTCTTTTGATAGATGGCTTGATTTGTACTAAGAATGCATCTATGGAGAAAAGTAGTCTTGATAGGACATGTGAGATCAGAACATTAGATAGTGCTGGGCATTTTGTGGGTAGTATAGCCTACATCCATTTTTTAGTTTGTTGAATCTTAGGAAGTATTTTGTACCAGGTGGGCTTCCTGATTGTTTCACAGTAGTAAGAGATAGAATGCAATGAGCATCAAAGCCTACATTCCTGTTACAAGACAGCTCAACTTTATGTGTGGTTGTTGTTGTGTGAAACAGTTAGGACATGGCAACTACATGAGAAAGGATGGTTTCAGCTATTTTTGTACAGTTGTACATAAAAGCTATGGCCCTCCATAGCATGCCAAGCAGTTGAGTGTCAGTTTTAATGACAGATTTAGGTTAAACCAAGGATCATTCCTGTAGATGTGCATATTGAGCTTTTTCATATGGTACAGCTTAAATCAATGAGTGATACAAAGAAATAATAAATAGTCTGGTGCAAATGTTCACTGACAACCAACTCATGTTCACTGACAAACAACTAATACTTAGAAAAATTTTAATTACACAATGTCACTAGAGGGGAACACATTTACATACAAACCATCAAAATAACAATCAGGTAGCCAGTAAAACACACACACACACACACACACACACACACACACACACACACACACACACACACACACACACACGCACACACACACACACACACACACACACACACACACACACACACACACACACACACACACACACACTCTACAAGCACCATGCATACTATGCACCTAACTAATAGACTAATATATGCTGAGAAACTAAAAAATTATCTTCCTAAATCCCAAAGACCTCTCAGATACTCGATCTGCATTAACTATCTTCAGCAAACTCAAAAGCACAATACTGAACCAACACCCAACACCACACATTAAACCACACACCATGGAGTCTCAACTGGAAAGCTCATAAGGCAAGCCAGCCCACTACCCAGTACTGCAGTCATAGGAGACTTCATTGTGAGACATATGGGCACCCCACTTGCCAGGCCAAACAAGGAGAAAATCAAAGTCAGTTGCCTATCTGGTGCCATGATCCACCAAGTCACTCATGCACTCAGGTCATTGAACCACAAATACCAGTATGACTCAGTCATAGACCATGTAGGTATAAATGACCTGAAACATACATCCACAGACTATATGAAGAAAGACATTATGGAGCTCTTGGACCATGTGTCCCAGGCTGGTATTAGTCTAGCAGTGGGCAGTATTCTGCCTTCACCAAGGATGATGCCACTTTACAAACAGCAGATGATTGATTTTAATAATTAACTTAGCTTCTGGTGTCATTTAAAAGGGTGCAATATTTGTCATAAAACAAAAAATTACCAGAACCAAGATGAACGTAAGTGTCCTCAGATGTTAAAAATGTACTTTGATGATCCCAGAAAAATACAAAAGGATTAAACGCTTTTTTCTACAAACTAACCGGACTTCTTCAGAATCGATTATATACATTCATAGCAACCTTTTAAATACCTCCCTCATCATAATCACATGTTCATGCCCCTCTAATAAAAACTGAAATACAATTAAATATAATTGGAATGCAATTAAAACCTAAAAGGTGTCAAAATCAGGATCCAAACAATACCAAATGCAGTCTAAACATAGTGACTTAAGCCTAAGAATACTGGCAGTAGACATATGTTCATTCAGACAAGGTAAAACAATGGCATTCAACTTTAGTCACCAGTGTAATTCCCTTTTTTCAATATAATCTTCCCAAGGCCCACCCCTTGGATTCCTAAGGATTTGTTCCAGACCAAAAAACAAAATGTGATGACCAGGGTCATTTGAAATATGCTTATACAAAGCTTTCTTAACATTTTGTTTTCTAATGTCTAAAACGTACTCATAAATATGCTCTTTCAGCTTTCTTTGAGTTTTCTCCACATAAAAGCCATCACAGTTTTGACGTACAGTAAGGTAAACAATTCCAACAGAGTTGCAATTACAGTGAAAACAGGGTTTAATAAAGGTCTGATTAACCTTGACAGAATCGCCTACCAAAATATATTGGGGTCAAAAACTGCATTTAGCTGTACCGTGTTCTTCATTACTAGAGAACCCACCAACCTGGCTCTCTACTTCCAATATATTCTTAAGGGATCTCCCCTTATGATATACCACCAAAGGTTTTACCCCTACTTTTTCAGCTACACCATTAAATCTCTAATGTGCCTGGACTAAAAGGTGTATTCAGTAAGGAAAGAGGAGGTGTGGTCCTTCACCTCCTTGTGGGAATCATTAAACAGCTCTTGAAAATTATTAAAGGAGGACCTTAATAGAGGTAAAATCTTCCCCTCTTTTCTATTAAGTGCAACACTGCAACTAACGTCCTTAACCAAGTTGGAAGGATACCCCAGTGCCACAAACATGTCCGTTAGTTTCAGGCATTCGTCTTCAAATAGCATATCTTCCGATACCATCCTAGCCATTCTAATGTACTTCCCTTTAATAATCCCTCTTTTTTGATATTCGGGTTGATTGCTAGTATAATTTAATAAACTGTCAGAGTAAGTGGGTTTTCTATATATCATACTCGCAATACAACTGTTACTGATATCTTTGATAATGTTGACATCCAAGTAATTAATGGCCAAGTTGTAGATAAAAGAAGAATTTAAATAATTAATAAAGGGCTCAGTGCCTTTGCTGGGGGCCCCCCAAATGATAAAAATGTCATCCAAATAACATATATACAACCTAATGGGAAAAAAAACATACAGTTGTTAAACACAAATTGCTTCTCCCATTGAATGAGAACTACATTTGCAAAAATGGGGGCACAAGATGCCCCCATAGCGACTGCTTTGGTCTGTTGAAAATATTGCCAATCTAGATACACAAAATTGGTCTTAAGAACTAATTCCATGAATAAAGTAAGAATGTTCATTTCATTATTATCCAAGGTCGTGGATTTCATTAGAAAATCCTGAAACTACTCCAGCCTTATAGAATATGGTATAACAATAAATAATTCAACCACGTCGATTGTAAGGAAAAGAAAATCTTTTGAGTATCCTAACTTATTCAGTTTGAGCAAAAATTCCCTGGGGTGTTGGCACAAGTGGGGAAAAGGTTCCAGCCACTTTCTGAGGTTTTAATCAATGTACTTGGCCAGAGGATGGGCTTTAGAACACCATGCACTAACAATAGGTCTCATTGGTGGTCAGTGCTGCTTTTATGAATCTTAGGAATGCCAAACAAAGGGGGCATCACCAGAAACGTAACTTTAAGAAAGTGAAGGAGTTTGAAAGAAATGTGTGCCTGGTGAAACAAATCCTTCAAATAATAATCAGTCTTCTTGTAAGCAATATGAACAGAATTTAAGGAAACCTCCACCTAAAAACACTTTGTAAAAGCCCAGACTTGCAGGGCAAGAGATTCCTGGACTTTGTAAACACAAACATGCTGAAACAGTTAGTCCATTTGCCCACTAGCAGTGCAAACATATTGAATGTGGTACTCACAAATATATGGGAATGCTACACCCCCCCAATGAAGTGCCCTCTCTGGTTAAGATCAGACCATAAAGCAGTCTCCTTCAAAATAAAAATCAATTATGTGACCCCCCCCCCCGTGACAGGAATGACTCCAAGGTAAATTACCTATTATTAAGTGATTACCTGACAGAATTTCAAGCCTCTTCAAAACTAGAGAACATAGCTGCCTGTGCAGAATTGTACAAAGAAGCCCTGTACAATCATAGGTTCATAGGTTCATACTAGGCTATCTGCCCTAGGGCATTTATAAGCCTAGCCAGAATGTGTTTGGCTTTCGCCACCCATTTTAAATTTATTTTGCTATGCCCTTTTTCGAGGTTAGTATACTGTGCCTCTGTCTAACAGTGACACAGAAGTGATACCCGGGGTAAACCTATGATCTCCCATCCACTCATCAAGATTCCTCTTGAAGAGAGTCAACGAGGGACTCTGCCTAACCTGGACTGGGATTTTATTCCAGAGTGAAGGGAGCCTCTGGGTTATGAATCTGTCCCTCCAGCATGTCCTATTTAATTCAGTGCTGAGGTTCAAGTCTCTCAAGTGCATAGCTCGATGGGATTTGGATTTTCTGAGGTGCAGCATGTCCATTAATTCCGGGTTGGACATGGCTTTATACGTCAGGCACAGATTGCCTCTGAACAGGCGGTATGCCACTGAGTAGAGCTGGAGTTTCTTTAACCGGGCAGCATATGGCATCTGTTTGAGCCCTTTGATCCTCTTGGTGAGGTACTTTTGGGGTCTTTCCAGTTGCTGCAGGTGTCTGGTAAGGTACATCCCAAAAGGGGCATTGTACTCAATTATGGGCCTGATGAGGGATGAGTAAAGAGGCACGATGACCTCCCCTGATCTAGATGTGAATCCCTTCATGATTAGGTGGGCTATATAAAATGTTTTTCTAACCACTTTGGCCACGTGGTTGTCAAATGAGAGATTGCTATCAACTTGGGTTCCCAGGTCCCTAATTACTTATTCTGTACTTAATGGATTGCCACCTATGTGGTAATTTGTGGGCACTTTGTTTTTGCCAAAGGGGATGACTATACACTTTTTGGCATTTAGCTTGAGGCCATGGCTCTGGCACCAGTTGTCTGTTTCTATGAGGCCCTTTTGGAGGATGCTTGTGTCGGCTGGAGAGATGATTATTGCGCCCAGTTTGCAGTCATCTGTGAACTTGGTCAGCCACAGTCCTTCTGTGTTGGCCTGTACCTCCAAGAAATATATACTGAACAAGAGAGGTCCCAGGACTGAGCCTTGTGGGCCACCACTTGTAACTGGTTTGGAGTCTGACATGGCTCCAGCAATTCTAACCATGTGGGTTCTGTCCTTGAGCCAGTTTGCAATCCATCTAGTGACATAGGGGTTTATATTTAAGCTGGTGAGCTTATCTATAATGTCCGAGTGGGGTATTGTATCGAAGGCTTTTGCGAGGTCCAGGTAGGCTGTGTGGACCACCTTCCCCTCGTCAATGGCCTTGGTGACTGTTTCAAAGAAATCAACCAGGTTTAAGAGGCAGGATCTGCCCTTAACAAAGCTGAACTGGGTAGGATCCAGTGTCTGTAGGTCCCCAATATCTTTATTTATGAGGTCCATGATGATCCTTTCCATAGCTTTGTAGACCAAGCTAGTCAGGCTTATGGGGCGATAGTTTCCAGGATCCATTGAGGCACCACCTTTATGGAGAGGGACCACTGTTGCTGTATGCCACTCTTTGGGCACATATTCTGTAGTAAGGCTCAGATTGAACAGTAGTTTTATGTTTGGGTTTAGCTCTTCTTGGAGTTCATGTAGGACACAGCCTGGGACACCGGCTGGTCCCATTGATGCTGTGTTTTCATGTTAATCATGTTAATAAATGTATAGAGACAGCTGTGCCTACGAGAAACAAGCCTGGAACAAACTAAAACCAAACAGAAACAGATTGTACAACAAAAGGAAAACGATTTTAGTTAAAATTAGGAAGTGTAATACATCCAGCTGGATAAAAACTCTCCCATCAGGCTAAACAAACAACTAAGAGGGTAAATTAAGTCTGCCAAAGTCAATTTTGTGGTAAAGATAGCCTCCCAGGCCAAGAAAAACCACAAGGTTTTCTTTAGGCATGTCCAAAACCTCAAAGGTAGTACACTACTGTGTGCAGAACTGATTGTTAATGGAGCCAGAAGATATAGCAAATCTGCTGGCTGACAAATTCAGCTCCAATATTAACCCCCTCTCCCCTCGGTCACCTCCCAAGCAGTACCACAAAACACAACCTCCCTCAACTATCACTAGGGAGAAAGTTCTAAATGCGTCATCTAAGGCTAACAGCACCACATCAGTGGGTCCTAATAATATCCATGGATGCCTACTAAATAGCTTGAAAAATGGCTTATCTGGACCTCTGTAGTCAATATTTAACCATTGCCTCCATACAGGCTTTGTGACATGTGAATTATCCTTCTTCACAAGGGTGGTTCACCAATGGACCCTGAGAACTATAGACCCATAAGTCTGACTAGTCTTATATGCACAGCCATGGAATGAGTTATCATGGATGTATATTATTAATAATGAGATAAAAAACCTTCAGACACCAGATCTAACCCAGTTTGGCTTCTTAAAAGGCAGATCATGCCAACTCAACCTGGTGGATTTCTTTGGAAAAAGTCACCAAGACAATGGATGAGGCCAAAACGGTGCATACTTCATACCTTGAACTGGGTAAGGCATTTGATACAATACCCCACTTGGACTTTGTAAACAGACTCATGGAATTAGGCATTAACCCCTGTGTTATGCCCTGGATAGCCATCTGGCTCTCAAATAGGACCCAGGAACTTAGGATAGGGGAGGACACCTCCACAAAGATGCAAGCCACTAGTAGAGGCCCTAGTTGAGTCCCTCAGGACTCTGTGCTGGGCCAGCTCCTTTTTGGCATTTACTTCTTGGAAGTCAAAGCCAATGACAAAAGCAAACTAGGAGCAGTCATAGAATCCCCATGGAGGACTAACACACACAAATGACTGGTGCCAAAGCCACAGCTTAGAACTCAGTGCCAAGAAGTGCATAATAGTACCCTTTGGGAAGTTGACCACCCTAGGAAACTACCTCTTTGGCAACTCATCCCTGAGCGAACCCAGTAGTCAGGGATTGAGGGACGTATGTGGAAGTAACCTGGCTTTCATCCAACATGTGTCTAAGGTAGTAAAGAAATTGTTCTTTGTTGGTCAACTAATAAGCAAGGGCATGGCATCTAGGTTCATGTAGGTCATTGTTCTTCTGTATTCAGCCCTCATTTGACCCATCATGGAGTACAATGCCCCCTTTGGTATGTACCTGACCAGGCACATGCAGAAACTGGAATGTCCACAGAGGTTCCTCACAAAAAGAATACAGAGTGCACACAACATATTCTCTGCAGGTCACCTTAAAGCCCTGTCTCTATACTCAGTTTCAAACAGACTGTTGAGAGGTAGTCTATGCCTGTCATACGAGGCATTCATGGATCCTGCTCTGATGGACCTTTTATATATTTGCAAAGCTAATAGCATTACAAGTACCCGATCTAGGTACTTGAACTTTTCTTGTGACATAAACAAGATGTGTTAAAGGAAAAGGTATATTTCTCAAAAAATTTCCCTCCTCTGGAACACGTTTTCCATTCAATGTGAAGCAAAGTTCTTCCTGAACCATATTCAAGCACAACCAGGACTAGTGGATGGGAAACTTGAAACTCACCCCAGGTCTAGAACATATGTCTTAAATGAACAGAGTCAGTCTATATAAATCATACACTGGGTTACATTTACTCCTTAAAATAACCTCTAAGGCTCAAAAAAAAAAAAAAAAAAAAAAACTTGAGGATACATGGCTAGGCTTATAAAGCCCTCTGGTGGTCATTAGCCTAGTAAAGACCTTTGAACCTATGAAATGGAAAAAAGACTGATGTATTTTCAGAAGAAATGCGTTTTGTTTTGATGTACCAGATCTGAACAGAAATAAATCCTTGCAAAAGCACTAACTCTGGAGCTGACACAGTGCAAGCTGACAAGAGTAGCATCAGATCATCAGCATATGTGGCTAACTTTGAAACACTGCAGTGTTTCTGCAAATTATGCATGAACATGGAAGGGCTAGCTATCCTGTGGTTTAAAACTTAGCTTTAGATGATTGTCACTATTGAAGTGACATGCTGACTCCATGTGCAAAATGGGATAAAGGGGTTGTGGATGGATACGTGAGCATGAAAAGTGAAAATGTCCCAAAAGATCCCTGTGGACTACCAAAAGGGAATAGCAGTTGGAGAATATAGTACTTCCCACTTGCCTTATATCTGATTTCACGGTAACTGGTGAATTCTTGAGTGACAGTCCTTTCACAGGCAGATGGCTTATAAGGAGTTGGTGGCTGGTGGTGGTGTTACATGCCTTTGACAGTTCAAGTACTGATAGCATTGCTATGGTTAGGTTTAGTACATAAATATTCCAGCATGTCAAAGAGAGCTGTGCCAGTTCCATGACCAGGATGAAATCCATGGTGAGAGTCCAATAATTGTTTGTGAATGTGTGAACCAGAGACTGCATTATTTTTTTATACAATTTAAAGAGAACATGCACTGCCTTTTGGGACAGGTTATGGCTAATTTTTTTATCCTGAGTGGAATGCAGTGAGTATTGGAAAAAGAATGAGTGAATGACTGACTGAGAAATAGGCTAATGGTTTCTGACTGAAAATGAAGGACACCGTTATGTAGTGGGATTATTATTGCTGACTTCCACATTTTGGGAATATGTTTTTCAATAATACCTCAGTTTATCAGGACAGTGGTATAGATGGACGTGCATGAAGAATCCATCTTTAAAAAACTGGGGTGGCAAGAAATAAGCATCCAGGGAGCATGATTTAAACTTTAATAAAAGGCTTTGCTGATTAGGCAAAATTATACAATTTGAGGAGAGACAGTGTGTGTGTGTGTGTGTGTGTGTGTGTGTGTGTGTGTGTGTGTGTGTGTGTGTGTGTGTGTGTGTGTGTGTGTGTGTGTGTGTGTGTGTGTGTGCATGTGTGTGTGGGGGGGGGTTACAGTTTTTGGCACAAAAAGTTAATAACTGTGATAGAAGTGCTGAGTGTGGTCATAAGTATAATATTGCCAAAATGGGCACTGGGTTGTTCTTTTGTTTCTACAGAGCTCTGAGAACTGGGCCATATGTGTGCTGCACCCAAAACAGAAACTGTATTTGTTTTGTCTTGCTGTGCTGTAAAGTCTTGTCTCTTGTTGTTAGTAGCATGCTCTTGGTATGATTTCTGGTCCTTTAGAGATTAAAAGAAGCTGTAGCTCTGCTTTGTGATATTGATGCCAACATTTTTTTCTCCATGGGACATCTGTATCTCAGTCTCTGGAGTGATCCAGGGTAATTCCCATATTTATTATATTATAAGTTGTCCTTGTAACCTGGTGATTACTGACGCTGGATCTCTTGAAGTTTATGGAGAGGAATAATGATGTGGTGCTTTCTGGGTCTTGTCCAGCTGCCAAGCAGCAAGCATAGGCAGGCGGCCACTTTTGGCATCTACATGAATGACAGCTTATGTGATATTAACAGGTGCGGATAAAATGATCCAATCAATTGTGCCTTCACTGCCAGAGTTTTTGTCTTTTCTGGTTGGTAGCATAATTGGCTGTGCTAACTGGGATATGAATGTGGGTCAATGCAATGTTTTAATCAATGCTGGAATTTCATATGACCACCAGCTCATGTTTAAGGTTGGATGTAAACCATTTCATGAGTCTTCAACAGTTTAGGTAAGTCTGGTGGATGATAAAGACAAGACCAGTTAGTTCTTTTTGCTGCCTCTATCTAACTATATATATATATATATATATATATATATATATATATATATATATATATATATATATATATTTATTTATAGGAGAGAAGGACATACTTCAAGTATATTGAGAATGGGAGCTGAATAAGCAGGAGGTACACTGTTTAGAATCTGTAAATCATTGTGTGTATTGTACCTAGTCAGCCACTGCAGCTAGATATAACATGCATATAAGTTGCTGAGCACGTGCAAGATCAGTGCCATTTTTTATAGTCAGAGTGAATGGAGGCATGAATGGAGATGCACATTCGAGTGCGTTTGAAGTAATGAGTCAGTCTTTTAGCTTAAGTATATGTTCAAGTTACAGCTCCTGGTGTGTTTATGTACAATAAACAACTTAAATCCATCACAGTGCCTCAGTGTCTCATTTGAATACTAGAGACATGCGACAGAATCTATGTAAATGATCTCCACACCATTTACCCTTTTCATGTTCCTCTTTTGTCCAAGCATGTTGAGTTGTAGGGCAGTATTTCACTTCCAAAGATATGTTTATATTCAGGTTTCCATAGTAGTTAATATCAGAGATGTTGAGAGATGCACCCTAGCAGAAAAGGCAGTTTATTGCAGATGTTGTTCCCATGAGTATGTTGTTTTATACAATGGTTTATGCTCTGTTAGCCACAGAGTGGTTCCAATAATGTAGCTACCTGTGGGAATGAACTGGGGTTAGCATGCACAGCCCCTCTTGGAATTGGGGAGGGGGGCTGGGAAAAGTATGTGTACTTTATTTTTTTCTCCCACACAACTGACCATTAGTGTATCCCAGGGGATTTGTCCATTATTGAGTCTTCCAATCCCGCCTAGCGTTCCCTGGACTTAGTCTTTAAGGGTTGAGACCAACAAAGAGCTAATGTAGTCCTGGAATTGCCTGTCATATTTCTGCCTGGGGGGGGGGTCTCTTTTCAACTCCTTACATTTCCCCATGCACTCACCTGTAATGTGCAAGGAGTGGCCATGCAATGGGGTCATGATGGAGTGTTACCTCCACAGCAACTCAGCCAATGTCCTGACTCCTTGGACAACATCTTACTCTGTGTTCCTAGTCTCCATTAGTGATTTAGCTTGTAGAATACTTGGGCAACCTCCTCTCCAGGATGGACATTCCAACCCTTCCCTACCAGCTCCTCAGACACTCAAGCGACTGATTGAACACATGTTCTCTGGTCCATATTCTGTGTTTATCTCTCTATTCCATGTCTTAAGTAAATGTACTTTTTAATAATTTGTATCAGAGATATCTGTATTTATCTAAACATTATTTTATTTTTTAATTAGCGTTTTAAGTTTGATGTGGAGGAAGAAGACATGGAAGATATTCACTGCATGGAGTGCAAGATGCATTTATGGTTGAAGTACGACAGTTTAACTGATAGGCAAAAGGGATTCCCTTTTGTACTATGCACATACTGACAGGACAGGGGAAAAAGTAGCTAATATAACCTGACCAATGCAAGACAGCAATAAGAGTGCTATTTATGGATGGAGCAGCCATGTACCTTGTGTAGGAGATAGCATGACTGCTGACTGAATGAGTCTGGATAGTGTGGTAGAAAAGAGAAGATTAACTATATGTTTTGGTTCTTTTTTCAAGGCAGTACTGGTAGGCTGGAGTAAAGTCTGGAGGTGAATTTAGTAGAGGAAGAGAGGACAGGAAAACACTTTATGAAAGTAATGCTGAGTTAGAGGTGGGTAGATGAGATAGGGCAGGACTGGACTGCATGAGGCTGCAACCAGTTTCAATGGGAGACATTTTTTCAACAAAAAGGCCATAGTCTTATCATTACTGTGAGAACATAGAATGGAGCACACCCAGCTCTGGAACTTATGTTACTTGAGAATGGAGTGTTGGAAGTGTGGCCTCAGTAACATTTCATCTTTATACTTTTCATTTTTTTTCTAAAGACTAGACGTGCCTTTGTTGAAGGATGGGCGTCGAGCTGGCACCTCGGCATCATAAAAATCTATTGCCAATCTTTAGTGGACCAGATTTCCGCTGTGGCGACCCCTAACCAGGAAAAGACGAAAGATACAACAACAACATATTGTTTTTAGTAAAGAAGAAGGGTTGGACAGACAGGCAGAATATTGAAATCATGATTTTTGCATTTTGCTTTCCTTATTATTTCATAGCTTATTTATGGACTGTTTTGAAAAAACATGTTCTTGCTTCTTGAAATGGTGTCTGTTTTATTAGTTATTATATTATAACATTAAGGTTTACATTTTAATATCCTTTTTATTTCTCCTTTTTGTCATTATAAGTGCAGGATGTATAACTGCAATTAAGGCATCTCTGAATATAATGTTAAGGAGAGAAGAAATACAAGTATCCTAGATATGTTTCCTTTCTGTTAAAAAGGAGATTATGTATGTGTCTGTATATGTGCTCAGAAATTCGCAAATTTAACAAGACTGACAGAATTTATCATTTGAAGTTAGGACAATTAGAGATTCAATATTTGCACATGGTTTAGTATATATTTTGATTTTATAAACAATGCAATACATAGATCCGATAAGTGATTGCTTCATATGCAACTATTGCAGTAAAGAATACATAAATTTGCTATGTGCTACATGTTTTGGTTGGAAAAACGAGTTGGTAATATAGAGTGTCTTAGATGTTATTATGCAACTGTGTTACAGGCCAAACTAGCTAAGGTCACACAAAATATGAACTTAGATTTGTCAAACAAGACAGTGCATGCATGCAAAGATGTTCAGGAAAAGTTGCTATATAGGCAGATTAATACTGATGCACCAAGTGATATTGTAAAAAAACAACAGTTGTATGAGGATTGAAGGCGAAAACTTAAAGCATAATCAACAATTCTGAGAGCATGGTAGAGATCAAACAACAGTAAAACACATGCATAAAAGGGGGAACAGAAGAGGCAGAATTAGCAAATAATGAAACGCAGTCCCAAGTGTGAGATTCAGAAACACTTAGTGAAGTACATTATGGGAAATGAGCATAGATAGGCATTTTGGGGGCTGATTCAGAGTATGATTATACTACACTGAAAAATAGTTAGGTTTGCATCAATTGTATGCAAATGAGTGCCAACATGGGAAATGCAAGCAATTGTAAATCTAAATGGGGATAAACAACATAGCTGCATCATTAGAATAAAAATACCACGATGACCCTTGTTATGCAATGAATATGTATAGCACTATTTCTCGTTGAATAGAGAGACAGATCACATTAAGATGCTTGGTGTAAAATCTACATTAGCTAAACAGCATTTTCTAAGGACCATTCTCAGAACTAGTGTACACAACAGTACTTGCTATTGCCCTCTGTGTTGTGGAGGGATCCGACCGCACCTAATATACCACAACCATGTGAATAGAGACATCATAATGGCAACTTTTAGGCTTATCTTCTCCTGGATTCCTGAAGGATGCATGGAATACCAACTCCTGTGAACACTAAAATATTCACCATTTTTGCTAATGGGACCTCAGAGCAGCTATTGAGGACATGGTGGGTGTTTCACAAGCATCTTCCTCATGAAGACTCCACCAGTTCATTGATGTCATACTGCAGCATGTGGAAGAGCATATTGGGTCGCTTGGACTGAAGCAGAGAAACAACCACCATTATGAGTGTCTTTTTATGAAATCTCCCATTTCTCTGGTATTCTTGGGGCCATTGACTGCACTGATATCCCCATCAAGACACCCCCCCCTCACCTGGGCTACATAGAGACTAGTGTGTCAACCAGAACTGTTTTACCCAATCAACTGCCAGGTGATGTGTAATGCACCAGGTATTATTTACACTGTTCAATGCACCATCCAGACAGTTCCTAATGTTTCCACATACTGGCACATGTTTGACTTATACCAGTGACTTATGTAGCATTATTTCCCACAGGAATATATTATTGCTGATGATGGGTATTTCTTGGAGCCATAGCTCAAGACATTAATGCATAACTCGAAGAGCATGACTGAGATATCATGTAATGCATTGTGGCATACCTAAAACTTTGTTGAAGGTCCACTTCATTGCCTGTATTCCTCTAGTGGTGTGCTGCAGTATGCTTGAGACACCTGCAGCAAGATACTTGTTACCTGTTCAGTGCCGCAAAACATTGTGGCACACAGACAGCTAGGGTATGGGATTGCCATCAGAGGAAAGACTGCAGCCAGTAGCAGAGGAGGTGTTAGGTGGGGAGTTGCAAAGGATCCAGCTGTAAGATTCATGATACTCAGTGAATGCTGTCAGCCCTCCATTTTGTGCTGCTGTCACCTTTTCATGTGGTGTGACATAACAGATCTGGAGGACTGGTCTAGCTAGGCAATCCCATTAAAGTCTCATGTGGAAAACATTACTTTAGACTTTCTTTAACATCAGTGCCTCACTTCCTGTGCCAGTATCAGTCACTCCACTCAAAGGCACTTGCCCATTAGTTCTCTGCAATGTGGAGGAAGGATTCCCCTGACATATTTGCCCATAATACCACCCCAGCACTTCTCGGTATCAGTTACCGCCCATTCCTCAGCCATAGGTAAAATGCCATAGGTTACCAAGCCTGGTAAGGAAAAGACCACATCTTCACTGCTGGCAAACTCCTCAGTGCTGACATCAACTAGATTCAGAAACTATACAGATAGTGTAATGTCCTGCTTGATCTCCACACTCACCTTCTCAGTTCTTCATGTGGAAACATACCATTCAGCTAACAAATTGTATTATTTATTAAATTCTAATTTTGCTTTACAAACCAAATTCACCATATACCTCTATCTGTAACTTCTTAAATTTCAAATAAGTTGAAAATGAAAGTAAGATCAAGATCGAAGAACAATTTAAGAGTTTTCCCCAACATGATGCCCTTACCATCTCTACAATTTGTCTACAGGTTTCCCAGCCTATACCTTATTAAATAACATATCCTCACCTCTACCACCAAAGATTATCCACACACTTGTGAACATTTTTTTGTCAACATCCTCCTGATCACTTTTGTTCAAATGTTCATAAACGCCATGCATTATAGTTTTTACATTTACTTCTTCATAATAGCAATCCCATCCCCACTTTCCTAGTTACTATATCTCTGATTACTGTCTATATGTACCTTTTGTCTCATATCTTCCTCCCACAATGAATCTTCTTTCAATAAACTTCATACCATTTCCCATATCTTGTTTATCTTCCACCCTTCTGTTCAAGTTCATAAGATAAATTATTGTACTATAATTTAAAAAACATTCTTTCAGAATTCCACTGTTTTACCATCAACATTTGCATATAATGCATTTCAACAACATTTGCATATAATGCATTTCAGCATAAGTCAGACACATTACTGGATTTACCACTTTAACCCCCTTTTCTTCTTCTTTATATGCGGTTTCCCATTTTAATGGGATTCATTTGATCTCCCCATACAGTTCTATCTCATACTGATGTTCATTATGGTATTCACTGTTGCAGTCTTAACTTTTGGGATATCCTGCTATGTAGTAGGCCTGTAGCTGGCTAGTCTTCCAAAGCTATTCCCCTCCCTAGTGTTTCAGCCAATGCCTGGTTTCTGGCATAAGGATATCAGTAGTATAAAGAGTGCATTGGCTGATACTGCCTTCAGATCATCCTTGCTGTGCAATAGGGTTTGTATTTGGTTATTGTGTTTAGTTTGTTGGTCAGCATTTTCAGTCTTCTGAAGGCAGACTACAAGGATAAGTACCCATAAGAGATTTTTGCTTCCTTCTCTTCTAGTATGATTACAGTTAATACAAATGTCTTACTCAGACCCCAGTGTAGAGGAAACTTCTATTATAGTTAACAATTGTTTGAATTGTGGAAAGCAAATTCTGCATAAAGATTTTCATTTAGAGTGTTTTTTTTTGCCTCAGTCCAGAGCATGAAGTGGTCTGCTATCCCCACTATGCATGATTTGCCCTGAGGACAACCTGCTGCAATCAGGATTCACTCCAGATGTTTGCTGTTAAATAATTGTCATGACTCTAGTTTAGGGCTGCAATAGCATTGTCCAAGGCCTTTAGGAGCCTACCTTCTAAGAAGTATCACAGCAAAGAAAGGGAGAAGAGGGAAACTGGAGAGGTCACAGACTAATCAGGGTTTTTGAGGTCAGAGATTCTGTATTAGGAAAGGTACTACCTTATCATCTGACTACATATTTTTTTATGGCTGAGAAACTGGTACAAACAATAAGCAGGAGTACATGACATTTGTTTCTGTCATGTCCTTCCAGACTAAATTTTTGGGCATTCCTCTGGTGACCATGTATCCCGTGACCACCAAAGCCACCCTTCAATTACTGAGGGGGAAGATTGGATCCCTAGAATTTTCATTAGGAGGTTCCTGAGGACCATTTTGAAGTCATGGTTACCCATCAGAGACTTGCCTCAAAGGCTTCTCCCTCAGAATACAGTAGGCAAAAGACACTGAAATTCAAATTGTTATAGACCAGCTTTCATTGCCCTAAGTTAGGTGGTGCCTTGGACCCCCATCCACCTGGGCTTTCACCTCACACTCATTGGTTCAGATGGCCAAAACCTTATTATCCAAGAAGCCTGAACCAGACATGCCATCAGTGTTGGGAGTTCCTTCCAGTACGAGAAAGTTGATCTTCCTGAAGTGGATTTCACTTCATCAGCTTCTTAGGTCAATGAGTTAGAAGATGTTGGCGTATTCCCATCAATTGAGGACCGCGTTTTTGGTGATATCCCTTACAAAATGAAAGAAGATTTTTTTAACACTTTTATTGAACTATCACTTATGACACAGGCAACTATACATTTATATAAAAGAAAAGAAACCATATTAACATATTCCCAGTTGCAAACATGCATCACATGTATTCTTTTGGATATTTATTATCAATCTAAAATTATATAAATTGATCAATTCCTGCCTTTCCTTAAATTTTACTCCTCCTCCTCCAAAGCATTATTCTACACATATTGTTCCCATCATTTCTATTTTTTCTATATAATTTTCTCTTACTTTTTCTAAAGATCCCACTTTCAGTTATTTTATTTCTATTTCAATAATCAATACTTCAATACAGCTGGTATAGACTTTGATTGGATTGTCTAGTAATTGCTTTTTGGCAGCCAATATAATTAAACTTAACAAGGCCTTACTATGTCTAGGCAATTCATAACTTTTTTCCCAGTTCAAAAATAATTTCTGTAGTTAAACCTATTTGTTCACCTAACTGTTAGAAAAATATGTATTAGTGTATGTATTAGTAATATGCTTAGTGCAGTTAAGGTTTGAAAAGGGTTAACACATTTATTCTATTTCACACTGCATAGATCTGTATAAACTGCAGAAGCTTTCCAATCTTGTATTGTCATGAAATATGTGCAGTTATAATCTTTGTTTATGCTCTGGAAATTTCTGCTTGTGTCAAGAAAATAATAAATAGATGTATCACTTGTATTAATGTTATGAGATTTAGACAGATAATAAGAACAAAGACTGCTTGAAAATATGAACTGCAATCAGCATTTACTTGTGTCTAAGCTAGAAAAGTACCTTGAAATGTAACACATGTATTAGAACTACACAATAGCTTTGTAGCGGGGCTAAAGCCCCCAAGGTCAGGTTGTTTTTCTCAAATGTTTTTCATAAATCCAGTTATGTCAGCAGAAAATCTGAGTAACATCTGCTGTAGAACAATACAGAAAGTTGTGTTTAATTGCAACATTTTGTAGAACAGTATAAGAAGAGCATACTTCCTGTTAGTAGTTAGGCAAAATCCTGTATTTGCATGTTTTGAATTGATCTTTGAAGTTTTTTCCTTTGACTCTAACATTTCTGACAAAGTACTCTGGTATACTCTGGAAGGAAGTTTTAAAGTCTGCCAAACCATTGCACTCCCAAAACATACGTTCCCAGTTAAATTTTTCTTTCCCATCCACCTCCATCATTTGCCACCTACCTAAGGAAAAATTCTTTGGTGTATACTTGCAGTATTAAAAATACCCATGTAAACATTTCCAAGATAAAATCCTAAATCCTCTAGACTTTGTTGAATATTTGTGAGCCATACATATCTTCTCCCATAGTTTCCTTGTGAATTGCTTATCCAGTCTCTCTTCCCAATCTTTAATAACCTCCTCTGACTGATTTGTATAGTTATCGTGCAGTATTTTATATGCCCTATTAATTATCCCCTTTTTTAACAGCAGATTTTGTTCTAGATTCAGTCAAAAACACAATGAGAGTAGATCTTTCACTTAGGATTCTGCTATATTTCTCTTTGCCTGTACTCAGATATCAATCCCTGATGTTGAAGGCAGTATCTAGCCTGCAGTCCTAATGTCTTCTTGGTCTCTTCCCATTCTGTAATATTTTCCTGTCATTATTTGCTCCCAATACCTTGGTTCCTTTCCCATTTTCTCCAACAAATTTCAGCCCCGTTTCCTATTTTCTGTATCCCTAATTGCAGTTATCCCTGTCAAAACAAAATCTCCTTTCTCCATTCTTGTGGTACCTTAGTTCATAGAATACTTTATGATACTTTATGAATATAATATTCTGTATGGCTGTTGTTATTCTCCATAATGATCTGCATACAAAATTCCACTCTCTTATTTCTTGAATTTCCTCCATGCTTCATCATCATCATCATCCTTTTCCACTTTGAATTATAGCTTCCGGTTTGTGTTATGTATATGAGCCTTAACTGTGTAGCTCTAAGATATCCCTTCAAATCAGAAAAATTGAAATCACCTTGTTTTATTGGAAGGATCAACTTATCTTGCTTGCCCCTTGACCCTTTCCCCTCCCAGAATCTTGCATTTCTCTATTGATTACTATCCACAACATCTCCTTTGGTTGATAAAAATATATCTGACCTGCATATAAAAATAAAAGGACTAAAAACATGTTCACTGCTTGTATCTTGAAATCCGTATCCATAAATAAGAGTTTCCAATTTCTCAGTTTCTTTATTATATTTTGCTTAGTCTCTTCCCATATAGCCTTATCTGCCATGACTTAATCATTTTTAATCCACACTTCTAAAGTATTTCATTTTATTGTGTCCCCATAAATATGGCTGTTGCTGGACCCAATCATGTGAGGATACATAGTTTACAGCTATCATCATTATTATCATCATCGTAAAACCCCTTTTTCCCATTTTCTACATGGGGTCAGCGTTTCATGTTAACTCTCTTGATTCAGTGCCACACTCCTGCCTTCTTCAACACTCATACCTGACTGTTGCAGATCTTGTCTCACACAATCCATCCACCTCTTTGCTGAATGCCCTCATTTCCTTTTACCTTCTTCTTTCTTTCCCAAATCTTCTTCACCAGACTGTCTTCTGCTTTTCTGCACATATGTGAAATCACTGTAATCTGTTCTGTTTGATCTTTTCTGCAATTGGAGCCACTTTGGCTTCTACTCTTATGTTCTCATTTCTTCGTCTGTCCCACAGTATGCATCCTACCACCCTTCTGAGGCACTTCATTTACATCACCTCTAGCTTTCTCATCTGCCTTGCCTTTACTGCCCAGATTTCTGTACCATACAGTAGTACTGGTTTACTGGTTGCAGCACTATTTTGTACACTTTACGTTTTAGCATTGTTGGCATTCTTCTCTCATTACACTACACCTGACACTCTATGCCAGTTGGCTGCAGCCCCTCTCATTCCAGATTTGACCTGTTCATTCAGACTTCCTTTCTCCTCAGCCACCCCTCCCAGATACTTGAAGCTATTAACCTGTCCCACTTTCTTCCCTTCTGTCTCAATTCTCAGCATTTTCTGATTTCCCCAATTTGTTGCCATTACCACTGCCTTATCTGTACTTAGTTTCATCCCGTGTGCCTTAAGTTTTGCTTTTTATTCCCTTATCCTTTGCTGAATTTTCTGCTCATAGTCTGCCTGTGATGTGATATCATCTGAATACAACAGCTTGGTTGATCTGTCTGTTCCAATCTGCTTGCTAATGTAGTCCATCAACAGTATGAACAGCAATGGGTTCAGTGGGTATCCCCTCTGTGAGACTGAACACTGTTCGTACTTGAGTCATTGGGTCCTTCTACGTAGCCTGCACTAATTCTACCAATGTTTCTAAGATGTGAACCACCACAGTACTGCCCAAATCAGCTTTCTTGGGACCTTGTTGTATGCTTTCTCCAAGTCTAGGAATGCCCAGTTGGACTCTTTCCCCAACTGTCTGTCTCACTGCAAACTGCAGGTCAGTTGTGCTGCATCCTGAACTGAATCTGAACTGCACATTTCCCATCTTACTTTCTACAACTCTCTGTATCCATTTATCAGTTACCTTCATGCAGTGTGACAGGAGTTTAATACCTCTGATACCTCTGTATTGCCAAATGTTGTGGAGGTCCCCTTTGTTCTTTTACACAGCGGCATGATTATGCTTATTCTCCAGTCTTCTGGGATGCAACTTTCTCTCCACACTGCTATGAGTACACTCAGAGTAATTTCTCCGCTATCTCACCCAGCATCTTTATTATATCTGCTGTAACCTAATCTGAGCCTGCTGCTTTCCCTGACTTTATTTTCCTTACTGCTATTCTTACTTTGTCTAGGGTGAGCTCTTCTTCTTCTCTCATTATAGGTTGGGT
The DNA here is from genome assembly GCF_019279795.1 of Protopterus annectens. NCBI lineage: Eukaryota > Metazoa > Chordata > Ceratodontiformes > Protopteridae > Protopterus > Protopterus annectens. The sequence continues at coordinate 192,429,728 of NC_056726.1, forward strand.
CTGGGGTAGTACAACTTCTGTGGGGTTTTCTTCATTCAGAAGCTGCTGGAAGTACTCCTTCAATTTGCCTTTGATGTCCTGTGGACTGCTGTGCCAGTTGTTGCTGGCATCCCTTATGAAGGGTGTCTGACTATCTTCTTTATCTTTCTGCATTTGTCTTGCAAACTGATATAGTTTCTTTGTGCCACCTACCGAGTCACTTTCCAGAAACTGGTAGAGTGCCTCTGATGTTATGTTCTTTGCTACTGAAGCTCCTTTCTTAGCTTCTTTGTTAACCAACCAGTATTCCTTCCTATACTGGTCCGTCTTTTCTGTCTCCTACTTTTTCCTGTATCCATTCTTTCTTTTGATGACTTCATGGACTTCTACATTCCACCACCAGCTTTTCTTATGTACCTTATTTCCATACCTGGCTCAGCCACATATCAGTTATGTAGTCCTCAAACATGCTGTTTTGAGGTGTTGCTATTCTTCTTCAGCTCCACCTGGTAAACATAGTTTACAGCTATAGCCTTTGTTTTATTTACATTAATTTTATGTCCAGAAAAGACGTGAAACTGTCTCAAGATGTTCCACAACACTGGGATGTTCTTTTCTGGTTTTATCAAGTACAAAATAATATCACATGCAAACAAAACCAACTTTTCTTGATTGCCATACCAATTATATCCTTGAATTTCTGGGTCATTTATTTTCTTTGCCAATGGTTCTAAATACAAAACAAATAACAAAGGGAAAAGAGGACACCCATGCCTGGTTCCTCTCTTTAGACAGAAGTTACTAGAAAGTAACCCTACCACTTTAAGGTTTACCTGTGAACCCTCATATAGCTTCCTAATTAACCTAATTAATGTATCAGGGAATGCAAATGCTTCCATTGTCCTACTCATAAAATCATAGCTTAATCTGTTGAATGCTTTTTCTATATCAAGACCCACCAACAATAATGGTATTTTCTTACTCTCTGCTTTCCTCTGGATCATCATTGTTCTACTAATGTCAAACGTTTCCCTCACCTCCACAAACCACACTGATCCATATTTATCAATTTTGGCAACACCTTTGCTATTCTTTTAGCTATTATAGACAGAATCACTTTATAATCATGGTTTAAAATTTAAATGGACTTGTTAAAACTGGGTCTGATAGGTCTTTACTGTCTTTAGGTATTACAGTCACCACAGCTTCCTTCCAGGATGATAGTGCTTTCCCTCTTTTTAAAACACTGTTAAATAAAACCTTCTAGATCTTTAACACTTTCTTTCCTCCTGGCTTCCAAACTTCCACAGGAATACCATCTATTCCTGGAGATTTTCCTGTGGATTAATTGTACACTACCATTTTTATCTCATCTCCTCTCCTCTTCTTTTAACTGCTAATTGTTAAGCCTTATCTACCTCTAACCTTAGCAAACTCAAGTCTTCCATAAATATTTTCATTTGTGCTCTTTCTTGATTTCCACATTTTTGTGCTTTAAACAAATTTTCATAAAATTTCTGAAATATCTCTAATACTTCCACAGGATCTCTGGTTATTTTTCTTGTTTTAGGCTCCCAAAGTTTGTCAACAACTCCTTCAACTTTCTGTTGCTTAAGTTGTTGTGCTAAAAGTTTTTGTGATCTGGAGATATTATCAAAAAAAAGCAGTTGCTTAACAACAATCTTTCTAAGCACATGCATATTATCCAGATACTCCCTTACTTTCTCTTCAGCATGCTGCAGTTGTGCCTCTTCCTGTTCTGTGAGATTCTGCTTATTCTGCAATAATTTAACCTTTGTTAGTCCCTCTAAGTAATTCTTGTTACTCGTAACCATATTTCTTTTTCTTTTATTTCTGTCCTATTTTTAAACTGCACTTTCTCTTTAGCTCACTGACTAGCTATACCTTCTGAAGATATTTCTATCTTTGCTAATAACTCTTGAATAATTTCCCCTACCTATTCCTTACATCCCTATCTTTTTAACAGGTAGCCGGGGAAGAGCCAGTGTCTGATTTGTACTTAATTATCCTGCATTTTTATCTTAGTTGTTATTCTCTTACACTACAAAATAGTTACTGGATGTGTGTGGAAGCATTCAGTTAAATGCATATATTCTTGTCAAATATAATTTCTGTCTAGAATAGCCCAGTTATCGTACCTTGGGGAATAATATGTAAATACTCTCCAAGTTCCTACTACGGAATTCACGTATTCCATATCAAATATTTACCTAAATTTCTTGAGAAATCTACCCTCATTTGTTATATTTTCCCTTCTAGGTCCACCATGTATATCATCACTGTTGCAAATCAAATTCTAGTCCACACCTATAAGAATTTTCCCTGATGAAAGCTGATTATTTCTTCCCAATTTTTTAAGCTCCACAATGTCAGTTTTAGGTTGAATATAAATATATGCTAGTTTAATCCTTCTCCCTTGCCAGTAGCCCCTTACTACCACAAATCTACCATTATTATCTTTTTCCTTTTCTATCACCATTTAATCAATGCTAGCAATTAGTGTAATTGCTCCCCTTTTCCTTTGTTCCTGATATTCTGTTGAATATCCATCCCGAAATATTTTTTTATCAAATTCACATGCTCACTTATTTCCAAATGTGCCTCCTGTGGTATTACTATTTGTAGTCTGCATTTCTTAGTATAATTCAATACTCTTTTCTTTTGTCTACACCCATGAGACCATTAATGTTTGATAATAATATAGATAGTGTACTCATTATGATAAGAAGTTATTATTCCCACCTATTACATATGACAGCTTTTTAAAATACTTAAATTTCCATTGTTTTTGTGATCTTTATATAGTTGTTTCTTGTCATCTTCATTTGTACCTATATCACATTTTATAAGAATTAATGTTTTCATGAAAACCCTCAAAAATCCTCAGAATACCCCCATAACCTATTAACTTAAAACAAACAAACACAGTAAACTATGTATATATTTAAATAATGGAGTTTAAGCCTCCTGATAGGTTTGATTATCCCAAATCAACAGTTGCACACACAGGCATAACCTAACCTAAAATTATGGTTATCCAGGCTAAGACTCATGTCACAGCCTGTGCTATTATGTACACTAATTGTTCTCCATTGTTGTCTTATCTTTATCTCCCACCAGATGTGTAACTTGTATGCTTTCACAAAACATTAACTTTTAGTCTTAAAAAAGTGTTTGTGCGTTTATTTCATATCACTTGGCTTGTCTGCATGGAAACCTTCAACCAAAATCTGCAGCTGCCTTCAGCTGCAAAATTCTCAATTCACATTAAACATTTATTTGCTAAAGGAAAACGTTTCATTATAGTCAGTGTCCTTTTATTTACTTGCTTACACAAAAATCTTGTTATTCGATTAAGCCAAGGGCTTTAACCCAAACATTCACCTATGGAAAAGTAAGGGAACACATACTAACTCTACAATATATTATAAACTATTCACTTTTACACCCCATCCCCCACCTCACCAACCCAAGATTACAGCATATCAACCACCTTAATAACCCAAGATTACAGCATATTTACTTAAACATGCTTTTGTCCAGCCTTTCTTCTCTTTTTATATTTTAATGCCTACATATCTTAAAACTGAAAAAGAAAAAAGGCACTTGTTTACTTTAGTATCTTTATCTCATACATCAGTAAGTAAAAATGCTTTACTATATAACATGCACTTCATATCATGAAATGTTTTATACTATTATTATAATATATATTATATAATAATATATTATTATTATTATTATATATAATGTTTTATACTGTTAAGAACAAAATGGTTTTGCTTACAGTTATTTTTTTTCCTTTCCTTTAAGTGTCCTTTCAGACACTAATGACATTAAGTTGGGTATAAACTTTTCAGCCCCTCACAAGTTTAATAAAGTCAGCAAAAATCCACTTTTTCTATTTTTTCTTGTAAAGTCATATTTCATAAATTTGATTGATGCTTTATAATTTCACATGCATTCATTGGTCTTCTTCCTGTTCATCTCCATCTCCTAACCCCAGGCACTGGTTCAAGTCCAAGGAACTCACAGGTCTTCTATTCAACATCTATGCATTTTTTCTGTATCTCAAACATTATTCTTTATAACACTGGAAAAGTTTTCACTGGCAGAATCTATGAGTTTTATTATCAGATGAATGAGAAGAAGCTCATTTTTTGTTGGACAAACATTTGTATTTCCTCCTTAGCCTGTTCTGCATCAAAAAATGACTTTGATCTTCCAGGAAAAAAAAAAACATTCTGAAGACAGCTGGATACAGCAGCTTGAATCTCACACCTACCTCTTGACTTTCCTTGATTTCTAGGATAAATTTGCTTCTCTTCTTCCTGGTATAGTCAATAATCATTTTCATAAAGACTACTGTCTCTGCAGTTTTGTCAGAATTATTTTTTTCTGCTTCTATGATTGCATCTTTACTAATACAGGTTTTGGCTGCTTTCACATGGGAAGGTTTGGAGCATACACACAATGTGCCCTTTCAATTAAAAAAATCCTGCTGCAGAATACCAGCCAGTTGCTTATTTGTGCTTTAATAAAAGTAATATAGTCGGTTCCCAACAGTTGTTCTGGTATAGGAGAAAATGTCAGGTTTTCCCTATGTGCTCTGTCCTCTAACACTATCTTTTTTTTTTGAAATAGCTGTTCTTGAGCAGTCTCATACTCAACCAGTCTTTTTTTCATTTCAACCTCTGATTTTTGTAGTTTTATCAGTTTATCTGCATAGTTGCTGAAAGCGTCTTCCATTTTCCAGCCTTTTGTTATTTGAGTTGATATACTCCTTCAGTGTTTCATTTATTTTAATCAGCTCTGAGCACTTCTAGATTACTGGAAGCCATCTTTTGTACCAAAGCTAGAGCTTGAACAACTTTTTGTTGAACAGCTGCAAGATTCTTCCCAGTCAGTGTTTTTTCTTCACCTTTTTCAGTTGATTTTCTTTCAAGCTCTCTATATTTCTTCTTTGTTGGTATACAAAACAGTGTACTCAAGACAGTAACTGAATTTACTAAATCTAACAGAGTTTCTGGCTGTTATCTCTTGGATTCTTTTTTTACACTGAGAGAGATTAAATTAAGCTGTTGATCAGTGTGTAGCCATCTTGGTAGTCTAAAATGAAAGACGTTTTTCAATGGGATTCCAAGAAGTACACAGAGAGATAGAAAATAAATGAAGCTTTGAGGGAGCTCACTTAACCTAGAGCCCTGTCTGTTCCTCCAGTGATAGAGATCCAAGAGGATGTCTATGAAAATGCACCAATGTAGCCTGACCTTCTTCTCCTGCTCCTAGGAAACCTGATCATTTTTTGATGGTCAAGGAGTCTTACAGGTACATATATGGAAATTATTTGGCTGATCTAGATGTGTTGTTGTTGGAGCCTAGCAAGGGAGCAGTGTTGCCTCCAACTAGGATCACATCCCTAATGAAAAAAAGAGTTCTGGATAGCTTTGTTTGAAAAGGTGTACACTACTGCTACCCTTGCATTTAGGGCAGTAAATTTTCAGTCCCAAATGCTGTCTTAGCAGACTGTGCTAAAGCAGAATAGGATAAAGCTGTGAGATCTGTGAGATCTTTCCAACAAGTGGCTAAGCATTCCAAACAGTGTAGTTATGATGCTGTAGATACATCATCCAGGTAGCCAGTATGAGGGAAGTTATTAGGAGGCATGTCTTGTTAAGGAATCCCCCTCTTCCAGATCCTTAATGCTCCATTGTGAAAGCATTTCCTTTTCCGACATGCTATGTATGATGTGTACAAAAATGGAGCAGGAAACTATCATATTTTTAGGCAGATTTTTCAAACTAGTGTGCCTAGGTACAGTAGAAACTTTCCTACTGAGGCCTGGCCCTTCAACTCCAGACAGCAACCTACCAGACCTGGAAGAAATAATTAAGATAAGTACAATAAGGAGTGGCAAGATAGACACAAGAAGAAGCTGAGAGAGGGAGTGTTAGGGCCAGGGCCCTGGGGGATCAGCCATGACTCAAGTTGGTTTTCCACTCCATCCTTAAGTCCACCTCGTCCTCATCCTCCTCCCCACCTCCCTCTCCCATGACTTGGAAGAAATTTGTCCACCTTTGTAAGCAACTGAGAGACTGTTACTCTTGACAAGTAAGTATTAAGCATTCTAAAAAAGAGATATTGGTTATAGTTTCTAAAGAAGCCACACCTCAGAGTCATTATTCTGGTAACCACAGATCAAACTGATTTTATTCCTTAGATACCTAAAGGCAGGGATCATATAAAGAGTACCCCTGTGGTAGGTAAGCACAGGACCCTATTCCAGGCTGTTCCAAGTACTAAGAAAAGAGGGTACTTTGAAACCTATCTTAAATCTTTAACATCTAAGGTCTTCTTCTTCTTTTGGCTGCTCCCATCAGGGGTCACCACAGTGGAGCATCGGTTTCCATTTCTTCCTGTCCTCTGCATCTTCCTCTGTCACACCAACCACCTACATGTCCTCTCTCACCACATCCATAAACCTTATCTTAGGCCTTCCTCTTTTCCTGTTACCTGGCAGCTTCATCTTTAGCATCTTTTTCCCAATATTCTCTGCATCCCTCCTCAGCACATGTCCAAACCAATGTAATCTTGCCTCTCTGGCTTTGTCTCCAAACCTTCCAACCTGGGCTGATCCTCTAATATCTTATCCCTAATCCTGTCCACCCTCGTCACACCCAGTGCAAATCTTAACATCTTTAACTCTGCCACATCCAGCTCAACTCCTGCCTTTTTGTCAATGCCACTGTCTCCCACCCATATAACATAGCTGGTCTCACTACCGTCTTGTAGACCTTCCCTTTCACTTGTACTGGTACTCGTCTGTCACAAATCACTCCTGACACTCTTCTCCACCCACTCCATCCTGCCTGTACTCTCTTCTTCACCTCTCTTCCACACTCACCATTACTCTGAACTGTTGATCCCAAGTATTTAAACTCATCCACCTTCACCACCTCTACTCCCTGCATCCTCACCATTCCTCTATCATACCTCACATTCACACACATATACTCTGTCTTAGTCCTGCTAACCTTTATTCCTCTTCTCTCTAGAGCATATCTCCACCTCTCCAGGGTCTCCTCCACCTGTTCCCTACTTTCAAAAGTTTCAAAGTTCAAAATGCTCACCTTGAAAGGACTGCTGCCTTAATTCTCAAGGAGAATTCATGGCAATTCTGGATCTCAAGGATGCAAACCTTCACATGCCTTAAAAACATTCCTAATATTTGTAGCAGAGAGACATCACTCTCAGTTCAGAGCCTTGTCCTTTGGTTTGTCTGTTGTGCCGAGAGTATTCACAGAATGTCTGTCTCCAGAGACAGCAGTTTTGCAGGAGAAAGGGCATTCAATCTATTCTTATGTACATGACTGCCTGACCCTAGCAAGGTCCAACTAGGGATCTTTGGATACCATGAACTTCACTTATAAAAATTCGCTCACTGTCAGTATGGAAAAATCCTCCTGCATCCCTTCTCAGATGGTGACCCTTTTGAGTGCAACCTTAGACTTAGCTCACTGCAGGGCCTTCCTCCCCTGGACACAAATAACTTGTGCTATCAGAACCATTTACCCTAACCTCAGAAAAGGAAAAGATCACTGCAAGAGAATTCCTCTGATTGTCAGGGCACAGGACAGCATGCATACTTATGTAACTAGGCACATCTCCATATGAGAACACTTCAATCATATCTCAAGAGCAGACAGAGACAGAATCTCTATTCTTTGGAATCCCTTATCCCTTGCTGCCATGAATCTGAAAAAAAAATCAGATGGTAGAGCCAACATTGCCTCTTGAACAAAGATGTGTCCTACAGGGAAAGGAGGGACACAATGACTACAGTGATGGACTCTTCAGAAATAGCCAGGGAGTCTATATGAAGGGTTTCCAGGTTAAGCCAGGGAGTCTATACAAAGGGTTTCCAGGTTCAAGAACTTTGGTAATAAAGTATGAGGGTTAAGCTTATCAACATCAGCAAGATGATGGTTCTCATCCTAGATGTCAAAACATTTCTTCCAGCCTTGCCAGCAAGAATCCTCTGAATCCAAATAGCCAACAGCACAGTGATGTAGTACATAAGCTTAGGGCAACTCACTCATACCAGCTATGCAGGTTAGCAATGAAAGCCTCGGAAATGGTACTGGAGACAGAAATTTCTCTGATGATGGTGTGATAGCAGACAGACTCAGCAGGGCATACACATACACAGACCCACATGAATGGAAGCTTCAGAAAGGCACATTTCTAGATCTCAGAAACAAGTGGGGTGTACCAGAGAGAGACATGTTTGCTTCTCATTTAAATAGGCAGCTGAGACAGCTCTGTGTAAAGGTAGTAACTCCAAAAGTTTGGATGACAGAAGCTTTCCCTGAGGATTGGAATTATTGTCGCTTTTCTTCATATTTTCCAGTTCCGGTATATTGACAAACACTCACGAGGAGAGGAAAAAAATGATCTTCATACCCTTAGATGGCCAAGACAATGCAGGTTCCCTGTCCTATTTTGAAATGGCAAGAGGACTACATGAGGCACTGATGCAATAAGTGGATGTGTTAAATTGGAATATGGGGTCCCTGCTACACCCCAGTCTAGAGTAAAAGCCTGAATGATCTCTCCCTAATCTGAGGCAGTCACAAATTCTCTGAGGATATGCTAATTTTCGGATGGTGCAGTGGTGCAGCGGTAGCATTTTCACCTCACAGAAAGAGGTTTTCTGGTTCGATTCTCGGCTGGCATGCCTTCTGTGTGGAGTCTGCATGTCCTCCCTGCATTCGTGTGGGTTTCCTCTGGGTGATCCGGTTTCCTCCCACATTACAAAGACATGCGTCTGGAGTGTTTCTCCCCAGGCCTCCGCCGAAAATTGGCTTGTTCCAAGTCAGACTTTCCTGGTTAACAAATGTTAAATAAAAATAAATAAATTATGAGGTAGGCTAGGAAACCTAGTCCAAAAAATTGTGCTCAGCAAAATGGAAACAATTCATTTTCTCATTCCATTCCAGGGACCTAGACTCCAGAAAGGTTAAGGTGGCACTAGTCCTGGAATACCTGTGATACATTTCAGTAAAGGTCCATGCATCGTCTGTTTCAGTATGCTTACCTGTGGATCCATCTTTTTATTATAGACCTTCAATTAAACAGTTCTTAAGAGGGTGTCATTCATTTTAAACCCCTAGGAAACAAATGGCCATGGGATTTGAGTTATATACTAGAGATGCTAATATTATCCCCCTTTGAGTCAGCAGCTTCATGTCCTATTAAATTCCTTCCATGGAAAATACTGTTTTTAGTGGAAGTCACCTCTGCCAGGTGTTTCAAAACTCAAGGCACTGATGTGCTGAGGATCTTTCTTGTTTTTTCATCAGGACAGAGAACCCATACAAATACCTCTTTTATGCCTAAAGTGGTTATCAAAATGACTCTGAACCAGACTATCCAGTTACCTGTCTTTTTCCCTAAACCACAGAACACAGGAGAGATAAAACTACATTCTCTAGGTGTGCACAAACAGCTGAGATTTTATTTGCATAGGAGAAAAAAAATCAGAAATCCTGTCCAGCTCTGTGTACTAACGAACCCTCTACAAGTGCCTGGGGAATTGTATTGTCATTTTTTACCAATATCATCAGGAAGCTGGTGCCAGACCACATTAAATCCCACTCTGTTATAGCCTTTCATAGGGGAGTGTCTAGCCAAGCAATTTTGGAAGCAGGTACTTATTCCTCTGTCTACACATTCTCAAAGCAAGGAATAATCCGTAGATAATGTTGCCTCCATCCCTTCTATTACTTTTATTGCTTTGGGAAACCTCCCAAAAAGGGAATACTGCAACAGTAAATACTACGATGACATAGCATGGTTGTGTTAGGAACTTCTCATAATTGCAGATGTTTGAGTAGCTTCACTGTCCTTATTCCTCACACTTTTCACCCTGTTTTTTGGTTTCCTTTTTCTGAGGTTGGGGTGGCAATCCTGTGTGTTCACCCTCCCTTTACTTCTCTTAGAACCAGCTGGACATCACTGTTTTGTGAGTCCTTTTCCTGGGACCATCCAGATTTGTTGCATTGGGCTGGATCTGGCTAATACAAAGCTGCCATCTTGTCCACAGTGCTCTGAGCTCAGTGGGTTCCTCATCTGGTTTCCAGGATAAGAAGGACCCATGGCATTGATAAGTAATGCACCAATGCTGGAAGCTGGGTATTGGCTAAAGCACTGGGTAGGGTAAGAGCTTTTGTAGACTGGACAGCTGCAGGCTGCTTGCATGGTAGGATATCCCAAAAGTGAAACTACTTGAATATTTACAATTCTGGTAAGTTTCTAGTACAACTGTACATTCTGAAAAGGGTCTATATTATATTATCGCATGCTTACAAAAGCGAACAATAATTAATTGATCCTATGTAAGCGAAATTTTACAATGTTGAAACTTCAGAACAGCAATTTTTTTCCAAGGAAAAAAAATCGCTGTTCCAAAATAAAAAATAAACAAAAAAAACAAATTAAAACAAACTTTAAAACATTACATAATGCAGGGGGCTACACCCCCCATGCCCCTGACATGGGGGGCTGTGCCACCCACACCCACCCTACTTAAATATACCAACTCCGAGACTGCAGTACAGTGTAGAAAACGGCAAAGTAATGAAAGCGGCCAAGCAAATTCTTTCCCAGGGAAAGAATTTGCTTAAAAGCCACTGCGCTATTTTGTCTTTTCGCTCTTCTCAGTTCGATCAAGACGCATTCCCCAAACTGTGTCTGCGATCTCGTAATAGGGAACCTTCTGAAAAGGGCACATTCTTCCATAATAAAGTCTCATGTCTGACAATAGTACTTTTGATTAAATGGATATTTTTCTTCGATAATAACTTAAAAAATTTCCATAGCTTACTGATTTTCTTTAAATTATCTTCCCTTGAACTATCTCTTTCCATCCTGTCTTCATATTTAAATTATTTATGCTGTCTTTCATAAATATATACATTTCCTTGGCATTTTCCCTGTCCTGCATACTTTCAGTTTTCCTTTTTCAAATCTTATGTTACATCATTTAATTCTCCCTCTGTTACCAATATAACAGACTTCACACTCTTCTCTTCTCTACCTTCATTATTAAAACCAATCCATAAGCATAGCTCATTACTCCTTGAGTTATTTCATTCTCAGCTTCATACTTTATATCTTTACTAGTTCTTATATCCTAGTGATTGCAATGTTAGCACCAGTTAAAAAAAACAAAAAAAAACAACTGGAATGAAAAGTCTGAGAAGATAATTTAATGGGATCAGTTTCCAGCCATAACCTCATTTCTTACAATTTCATTGACCTGTGGAAGAATCCATGCTCTTTTATATACTTTTCTAACAAAAGATTCTGACTTACTCACAAACTTATGTCATGCAAATATTTCTGACATTTTCTTTTGATCAGCATTGTTACAGTCTTTAACTATAATGCAAATAATCTAACTGCATCAATTTCCCATAGTATTTACTTATGTGTCATAAACTTAACACTTCGTTAATGTTTTGTTCTTTAACCAAACCAGAGGCATCTGGTTCTTTCCCCTTTTGCAAAGTCTTCTTTAACTTTGCCTGAAATCCTCTAACTACTCCCTTGCTCCAAACACCCTGATTATATATAAATAAGGAATGTTTTTGATGCTTTTCATTATATTCAGCTAGGATCGCTTGTTTGTGTGTTTCAGTAATGGATATTCCATGTTTAACTCAGCTGTGGGCTACCTACTATTTTCTATTTGATTATTTTGTAGCACGTATTTTACAGTTATAATTTTACAGTTCGATTTTTATTAAGTGCAGTGAACTAAGTGCATAACATAATTTAGAAAGTGAACATCACACCCTCCACACTGCGAAGTTTCTTCTTTGTTTGTTTTTTTTTCTTCCTGAAATATCATTGCTAACATTTTATAATCTGTATTAAGAATGGCCAGAAAGTGTCCAATCTATAGTAACATTTATAACCCCATTTTCCAAAGAAATCTGTCTACATTTTCCCCAAATTCCTGGCTTTGCATTCCCTTCTTCATACCACTCATATAATGATTCAGTTAAAATTTCTACTTACTGAAGTTTAGCCCATATAAACCCATAGATGCATCTGTTTTAATATACTTCAACACTTTATTATGGTATAATTACAAGTGACTGATGCATTGGTGGATGAGCGACTTTAGTGCAAAAATGTAATATTGTCAATTTCCCCACATTGTGTTGAATTGTATGATCAAGCAGAGTTTTTTTGGGGGGATTTTTCCCCTTTTCTCTACAGTGGTGTGACCAAGGAGTTAGTATATATAATTTAGGGGGATGTGGGGGCAGAGCTTACACCCACAGCAAAAAGTTTTTTTGGTTGTTGTTTTTATACTGTTTTCAACTCACTGGTTTTGCTATTTACTTTTTGGAAACTGCTCAGTCAAATTAGAGTGCTTCAAACACTCGTAGGAAACCAGCTATTAATTTCTTCCCTTCCTGTTTCCTGTGTTCTCCCTATCTCTCTTCTTTAAAAAGTACGTTCAACTCCCACTGCATCTTTTTAACCATAACCTTCCTTCCATATACTGTCATCAGATATTGTTCTACAACCCATTTAATTCCTTCTAGTAAATAAATATCTTTCTTCCTGATTTGTTTTCATACAGTCCTTATCCCTTTTCACCTTTCTGTTAAGCAGCTCTTTAATACATAGCTTTGATTCTTTATTCTCTACAATTCTGGTGAATTCTGATCCTCCAGGCAACAATAAAAATGCAACAGAACAATTCTTCATCTGGGCTTTCTCAAATATTCCACAGAAAACTATCATAATGGGGAATTAAAATATTGACTGGTAGACCATAAGCAATGTCACTTCTAATGATACAATAAATTCTATATGGGCTAACCCAGCTTAGTACATCCACAGCCAGTCTGACAGGAAATCCACCTTAGTCTGGATCCTCACTAACTCCACAAACAAAATTATCTCCTCTGGTGATCTCACTGATGCCCTAAGTAATCACCTCCTTATCTTCGCAATAAGGGACCACTACAGTATCCATAAACTTCACAGCTACAATCACATTTGCAATCTGTCCTCCTTCCAAAAAATCCCTTTGCCTCAAATTTAAAATTAATAGACTGTGACCAGTTATTAACCCTTCAACTTGAAAACACTGTCTCCCTATTCAATGCCACTTTCCTCAATATTCTAAATATACATGCCCCTACAAGACCCAAAAGAATCTAAGCAAATCCAGCACCTTGGCTCTCCAGCCAAACCAAAAAAAAAAATAAAACTTATGAACCAGCATGATAAAGTATGGGAAACATGGGGGAAAATAAGACACACCTGCAAAAAATGTAAATACCGCAGAAATAGCACCAAGTAAAAGATTAAATCTGACAAGAACTCATATTACAATAATCTCCAGATCTTACCAACTACTAAATCCTGGCAAAGTCATCCAACCTAGCTCCCCTTGGTGTCCCTCAGTCAACTCAATTGACTTGGCCTCCCAGTTTAATATACACTTTATCAACTTGGTAACTTCTTTCCTAAATCTCTCAACCTCCACTGCCCCACAATCTTTCTCTAAACCAGCACTCCACCACAAAACTTTCTCCCTGGAACCCATCTCTACCTCTGTCATTAAAACTACTTCTAAAACTGAAACCTACCACCACTGCCCCAGATAAGGAGAACACATTAAACTGGCAGCAGATGCTCTGGCCTACCCAGTTTCTATACTGTTTAAGTGATCCATTAAAGAAAGATATGTTCCCAACTAATGGAAAAAAATCTTACATTTTATCTTTACAAAAGGGAGACACTTCCACAAATCTTACCAATTATAGATCAATAGCCATTCTAGTTCCACTTTTAAAAGTCCTGGAGAAATGTATTCATACATAATTATTCTCCTTAATTTCAGACAATAACATGCTATCTCTAGCACATGTTTTCTGCTCTAATCAAAGGAATACTACATCCCTCCTTAACTTAATAACTACTATAAATCAAAGCAAAAATGAACAAAACCTAGTCTCTATAGTCTGACTTGGCCTATTGAAGGCTTTTGACATTGTTTCACATACAAAACTGCAAGAAAAAGTGTCATCCCTAGATATAGATGCAACCCACCTGCTTGACTTAGCAGCTGCCTGTCCTGTGGACAACAGATATCTGATTCTCAACTTCTTCTAAACTCCCAAAAATCCAAGCTGATTCTATTCACCCCCAAACAACTATACAAGCAGCACAAACAACATAAAATTGAATTAGTAAGCCATACTAAGTTATGAGGTGTGATAATTGAAGACAACTTGAAATCTGACTACCATGTAAAAGATGTAACCAAAAAAAAAAAATCATCAAAAATTGGCTCCCTGTACTGGATAAAACTTTACCTAACATACAGTGTTAGAAAATAACATTGCTTCAACTTTCCTCCTTCAAACTCTCCTGTATGCAGCCACTATACTCATTAACCGATCTCCTTGAGCAATGCTACAGCAAAGTGGAGGCCTTTGCTGCTAAAATGACTTACAAATCTCACTACTGTATAGTTTTGAAGCAGCTTCACTGGTTTGAACTGCCTCACTCCCTGACACTACTTCAACTACTTATCAGACATAACCTTATCCACAAATCTGAAGAATATCCTCGTCTAATTCACATCTTTCAACACTACTTATCAAGCAAGCCTCTTTGCTCGGCAGATAAAAAGCTACTCCTAGCAATAAAATCAAGCAACTATGCTGTCAGTTCTCTCTATTTGTCCTACAGCTCTAAAATGTGTAATGCCTTACCCTTAAATAAACACCTTAGGTAAAATCATTCATGTCTCCATCCCCCCTTACCCTTAAACAAATACCTCAGGTGAAATCTTTCAAGTCTGGATTAAAATAACACCTAATGAACACATGACTGTGTTCCTGCTCATATCCTGGCTAGATAAAAATTCCTACCCATCTTACACCCTATTTCCTTTGACATCTCAGGGCTCACTACCTTGACTTTTCTCTACTTCTTCTTTCATCCCCTTTCACTTTGCATCACTTATGTTTCTCCCCGTATGCAGGCACAAACCATAGACCGTCAACTTACAGTCTCTCTTCATGACGATAATCCTACATCCTATTACTCAACCTTCCTCACACTCAGCTTATCATCTGTTTCATCCATTACCACATCCAATGCATGATTTAACCACTCTCTGTAATGGCACCTCCACCAATTTCTGTGATGTTGCCTCTCAGACTTGTCTTCCTTGTATAACGATCACTTCTAGCAACACGTTATTTCAATACTTTTTTCCTCAAACCTCACTTTTTAAAAACTTCTCTTACAAATTACTTTTTCTTTTCTTTTTTTTCCATTTTGTTTTGAACCATTGTTGTACTCATATATTAGATTTTATTGATGACTTACAAAATCTTTTTTATCTATTTATACGTTCTGTTGCATTTTGTAAAACTCTGCTTGTACTATTTAAATTTGTCTTGTTAAATCACTTGAAGTCTTTGTAACTTTTCTTGTCTTCCTTTTGTACCCTTTCCCTTGTATTTATACTTGGTGCTTTTCTTCTTGGGCCTCCACTGAAAAGAGACAACTTATGCCCAGTCTGACAATCCCGGCAAGCAAACAAACAAACATTGGTCTATAAACTAAATATACATCTACTCCCTTTATGAAACTGTGATATCAGGGTATCATATGTCTTTCTGTTCAAAATTCTAAACTCCCTTCTCTTAATCCTGTATTCTAATTTCACATTTTCTTTATATGCTTCCTATCAGTTTGACCAAGTTATATAAAATATCATTTTACTGCGATTCCCCTTCAAAAAATCCATCATCCTCTTTATTTCCATCCCTCTAATAAATCATAAACACTTTTTAATCCTTCCTAAAATGTTTCCCTTTTGCACTTGCTTATTAATTAACAACAAACAGCACCTGGCGATCAGATATGTAGTTTCCATGATCCAACAGTATAATGGAAAATAATATGCAGCTGAAAGTAATCTGTTATAGTCCTTATGTCCTCTCTATTGGAAACGTATCCTATTACAGCAGCTTTGAACATCTCTGTAGATCTTAGGAGCTTCGTTAAATGTTTTACATCAACAGGCTCTTTTGTTATCTTTTTCTTTTTTATATTTGGAAGGTGATGATTAAAATTGCATATTCAGCACTTCAGTACACTAGGTTAGTTATCTTAGATACTGTTCAATTTTTAAATAATTTGCCCTTTTCTATCTCTTTTATTGAAGTGTGGTTGTCCCATAACCGTAAATGTTCCCGTCCACTCATAAATCCCTGCCCTCCTGTTCTATGAAATAACATCTAGCAGCTTTACTTTGCAATATCTTATAATAATGTTCCTCATCTCTGGACATTTCTGAGTTCCAGAATATATCCCCAGGCCAACCCAATTCAGTTTTTTGTCTTTCACATGGATTAATGACTTTAAAATATTGCAGACAAATTATGTCTATTATGTTCTATTAGATCTCTCCAAGGCTTTTGATACAATCTCCCATACTCACCTCCTAAGCCACCTTGCTAACCTTAACCTCTCTTACAATACCCTATCCTGGTTCTCAAGTTAACTATCTGACAGATCTCAAAATGGAGGAAAGGCACCTCAAACTTCCTTTCCACACCTACTGGAGTTCCCCAAGGATCCATTTCTGGCCCAATGCTGTTTAACATCTTTATCAAAGATTTCCATTCTGCCATCCCAAATACTAAAATCGTACAATATGCAGATGACGCCACTTTAATCTGCTGTGCCACCAACCTCCCTGAACTTCAATCATACACTCAAACTGCCTTCTCCACCACTGAGAACTGGATGCTACAAAACCACCTATCTCTAAACGCTAATAAATCCAAAATACTACTTTTCCCTCCCTCAAAATCCTCCCCTCTTGATAAAAATTCTTTCCAAATTAGAAGCCATAACAATACAACAATAGAAATTGTTCCCCATGCCAAACTTCTTGGGGCTACTATAGATGAACACCTAAAATTTGACACCCATATTCAACTAAAAATCAAAAAAACACATCAAAAACTTGGCCTGCTATATAGAAACATCCATTATCTCTATCTTTCTACTAGACAAAACCACGCCACTACCTACCGTCTTCCTTCCCTAATGTATGGTGCTCCTCTACTAACTAACTTATCTGCCTCCTTCTCTTCCAAAATGGAAAGTTGTTATAATAAAATTTCAACATTCACCATCAAAGCCAAATACTCCTCCCACCGTTGCTCTGTCCTCCACTTACTAAACTGGCTAGAACTTCCCAACCATCTAGATTACCTCCAACTTACTACTGCCCATAGGCTATTATTTAACCCTATTAAATGTCCTGCACTATCCAACATCCTACAACCATACACCCCTAACGGGCCACTTAGATCTGCTCACCTAAACCTAATCACTGTCTACAAACCAAACAGCCCTGCAGGACAGCACCTCCTGTCCTTTTCCTTCACCAAAAAATGGAATTCCCTCCCTCCTTCATTACGAACCACAGAGAACTTTGACAACTTCAAAACCCAACTCAGTTCATACTTTTTCTCTAATTGGAAGTGCAATTTCACTTTCCCCACCTAGCCTTCTTTTCTCTCTACTATAAGTTGTATTTCCATACTACTCCTATTTCTAACAGCTTAGCTCCCCGTGGATATTACTCATTCTTCAGTGTTATCTTGTGTACATAATGTAAATATTGTAAATAGTTTGCTTTCCCTTTTCTCCCCTCCCTAACATTTGTACTTGTTCTGCCATACTGCCATAACAAGACTCAGATTCTATGTAACCAGTGAAACACTTATGTAAACATATGACTCACATGCTATGTAACCAATGTACTACATCATGTCTCTGATTTATAATGTATCTGTATCTTTGAACCTTAATTTTAATCTGTTGTATCTTAATGTATCTGTATCTTTGAATCTTAATTTTAATCTGTTGTATCTTAGTGTTTACTATGTAATGTGGTGCTTTTCTCCCCGGGCCTCCACTGAAAACAGACTCCCAGTGGACCTCTCCAGTCATCAAACTGAAATAAATAAATATAAATAAATATGTCATTCCATTGGAATAGTTGTTTCTAGACTCCAACATGCTATTGGGTTGGGGACCAATTGCTACTAGGAAGGAAGATTCTGAGGATCAATCTGAGGAGGCAAGTGGTAGACAGACAACTCCAGTTACTGCCATGATGCTAGGTATTTGGATGGTTCCACTGCTTGACAGCCCTAGGAGGGTGCACAGACCACTGCTGCTTTGGGGGGGAGGCATGGACACCAGTCACTGCTATGGTACACAGGGAGATGTATTGTGGACCTAGGTGCCCTAAGCATAGGCAGTTGATTGGAGAGCACACTGCTCAGTCAGGGGGATCATAAGGATTGTGATTCTCCATGATAAAACGTTACCTTTTCCAAACATGGTCAAGGTTGTTGTACCAAGTGAAAGGTGTTCAGAAATGTTAATCATAGTCTGTTGGGAGAAAATTCTTTTGCTGCTACTTTATGAAACTATTTGTTAAGATGAGAAGAATGATGTAAGAAATAGTTCCATACGAGTAAGGATTGATGGGCTGATTGAGAAAGGCAGGGAAGAATCGGTTTTGCTTGGCTTCCAGTTTTCAATTTTGAGTGGTTAGGAGAAAGACTTGTGGAAACATGTCAAAGAGCATCATGCCAAGCTGGATTTAAAGCACAGCACCTGTATTTTGTTTCTGTCTGTGTGTGTGAGTCCGCTCGTGTTTTTGTGCATCTGTGTTTGCATGTTTATCGGTGTGCGTGCCTGTATTTGTGTGTGTTGTGTGTGTGTGTGTGTGTGTGTGTGTGTGTGTGTGTGTGTGTGTGTGTGTGTGTGTGTGTGTGTGTGTGTGTGTGTGTGTAGGTACAACTGTGCATCTTTGGATAGTGACAACACAAAGCAAATGCTGAAGATGATGGAAACTTTTGCACTGCTCTGCTCACCAGAATTAGTCATACAGCTATAACATACCACTTATCAAGTCATATGTGATTATCAATATACCACAAAATCCGTAGATAACAGAGAAATAAAAAAAAATTGAAAGGTAATTATGATTCTATGACTGTATGCTACCTGCTGCGCTTACCTGATTAGCTAGATGTTTGAGTAAACATCATGGTTTAGCATTTAGAAAGAATCCCATGGCATGTGGTAAAAGCTGTGGCCAAAAGGAGATTGTTTCCATGATCTTGGAAAATGAGATTCAGAGACATATTAGTCACAAAGAGGAAATATATCATTATCACTAGGGCAAATCAGCACTTTGTTGTGTTAAGCAGCTTTGGTGGCTTATGCATTCCATTAGCACACATCTTACTTGTCTATGAGTTGACAGAATATCTATAATGTATCCTCTTAGATTTGCCCCAGCTCTCATGAATCAGAGACCCTTAAAGCCAATCGGTAATGGTAGACATTAGAATTTCATTCTTTTTGCTCAGAAAGTGCATCATATGGCAAGAAATGTTGCTCTATTACCCTTTTAACCAATCTGAAGTACTAATTTAAAACTTCTTCCTGTATAATCTAGTGCTCCTCCTGGGTGTGTCCTGAAATCTTCAGCACTGCCACTTACAAGTATTGCAGCCCTTCACATGGACACATATCCATCCCTTTCATCTACCACTGATTTTACAGAGTGCTCCTGATCTTACCTCTTATATGTGCCTTGTCCTTCATAATTCACAGACCATTGCAGTCACTCAATAATGCCTTATAGTTTAAGAAATACACCATAATACAAGTCTTCATTATTTAGTATGGAGGACTAAGGCTCTGTTTTAACAACAAGCTGCTTTTTGTGTGCACGGTTCAGAGTTGAGAGTTTTCCTGCATTTTACATCATTCTTCATATGACTTAAAGTACTATGTTAAGAGTGTTCCTGGTGTGTAGTGGCAGCACAAAGAACTAAAACTTGGCTACGGAGCTTTTTTGTGTGCCAGGCATGTAGGGTTCAAAGCTTTTTCTCTGTTCATATTTTGCATTACTGTAAAATGTATATCTTTGGTCTCTAGTGCCCCCATACATCTTTCATGCAGTCAAACTGTTGTTCTATTATTTTTTTAAGTAATTTTTGTGTCTAGTGCCCTCCAAGTATTGCAGGATATGCTTGTTAGTCTATTGGAGTTAAGTTATTACATCTCCCACTTAATCTCACTCAGTGACCCAGGCCTAGGTTGTCCCATATCTTATTTCCAGGGGATAGCTAAAGTAGAATTCTTACTGATTAGGCAGAGTTTGGTCAGGACACCAGGGAAATTCCTGAGGTATAGGAATAAACAGAGGGAATAAAAATGCAAGGATGTATAAAGAAATACATGATTGGAATGATTCCATATGTCGAATGTCTTTGAATAAATTACCTGCAAAACAAAATACATTCACTCTTTCATAAGTGCATACATACACACACACACACACACACACACACACACACACACACACACACACACACACACACACACACACACACACACACACACACACACACAAACACATATATATATATATATATATATATATATATATATATATATATATATATCTATATATATATATATATATATATATATATATATATATATACACATTATACACACACACACACACACACACTCTCTCTGGCACTTGCGTCTAATGCAATCTCACCCATTGAATTTAATGAGTGAATGTGAACTTTTGCCATGTTCATTAACATGGTCAGAGTAAATGCCTTACCGCAAACATTTCTGGATAATTAGCATAGGTCACTCTCCCCAGAATGCATCATTAGTATATGTGGTAGGCCACAGAGACAGTCCATCATGGTGCTGCACTTCTTCAGGTTGACCACTGTAGTAGGGTTGTCTCAATCAGAAATGGGTAAAACTGGTAAACCAATCTTATCCCTTGCCGTAATCTTTCTGAATCTCTCCCCACAGTTGTACATTGTACAGAAACAGGTTATAGCTTTCTCCTTTCTCCGCAGGTTTCTTTTGACTAATTGACCAGATCATGGTATTCATTTATGAATGCATGCATGTATTTATTTATTTGTATTTGTTGAGCAGGTAGAACACATCCATGTAGACCAGTAAAATGCTGAGCTAGGAGTTACAAAAAAAATCTCTAAGTACAAAACATAGAGTAGGTAGGGTATATATGAATATGACACAGTAAGTGTTACAGAGGCTGTTCTAAAGTGGTCCCTAGACCCCCTCTACATTTATTTGCAATACACACAGAGAATATCTGAGTAGAAATGTGAGGAAGGTTGTAAGGGTAGAACAGGGGGAAGAGGGACATTTTATTTATTTATTCATTCATTTATTTATTGTCATTTGTTAACCGGGTTGGTCCAACTGAGCCAAAGGCCCATTTTCAGTGCAGACCCAAGGAGAAAAGCTCCAATTACACTTTACAGTCATACAAAAGTAATTCAGTCAATATAAAAAACAATTCAGTCATATAAAAAAGGAATTACATCTCAAAATGAGTTAATACAACAAAGATAATAGTACAATTAAAGTTGTTTTGTACAGGTTTTAGTAAAAAATAAAATAATCTACATTATCAACAACATGGAGGTGCCATTAGGGGAAGAAAATTGAGTTATTTACACTTAGAGGGAGCTGTGGAAATTGGTTTGAGTTATGTGAGAGTGGGAAAAGGGGGGAGTAGAAAAAAGGATGGGGATGAGGAGTGGAGGAGTGAGGAAGCACTCGAGGGTGGGAGAGTAAGTAACTTAAATAGGTAATGGATGGAAGTAAGGCTATGTAGGAGAGTAGAATAATAGTTAAGAAAGCTGAGTAGGTGGAAGAAAACCTATAGATTTGGTGGCACAGGTAGTGTAGTATCATTTCTGTTGGTTCTTCTGTGACTGTGTCCTTTTTTTGTGGTGGTCCAAAATGCATGGATTTAGTTTTTTCGTGACGAATATGATCTTTTGTGATCATTACCTAAAGTGAAAGGTTGCAGGTCTTTCTGTAGTTGGCTTTGAATTGCTACTGGAGAAGGGCTGAATCTGTAGACCATGATATCATCTGCATAAAGGATGAAGGGCATGTTGAGGAGATTTGCTGGCAGTGTATTAACAGAGATATTTAAATGACAGATGGGCATGTTGGGGAGGTTTGCTGGCAGTGTATTAAAAGAGATACTTAAATGATAGCTGGGCATTTTGGGGAGGTTTGCTGGCAGTGTATTAACAGAGATATTTAAATGATAGAGGGACATGTTGGGGAGGTTTGCTGGCAGTGTATTAACAGAGATATTTAAATGATAGATGGGCATGTTGGGGAGGTTTGCTGGCAGTGTATTAACAGAGATATTTAAATAATAGCTGGGCATGTTGGGGAGGTTTGCTGGCAGTGTATTAACAGAGATATTTAAATGATAGATGGGCATGTTGGGGAGGTTTGCTGGCAGTGTATTATGATAGATATTTAAATGATAGATGGGCATGTTGGAGAAGTCTACTGGCAGTGTATTAACAGAGATATTTAAATGATAGATGGGCATGTTGGGGAGGTTTGCTGACAGTGTATTAAGAGAGATATTTAAATGGTAGATGGGAATGTTGGTGAGGTTTGCTGGCAGTGTATTAACAGAGATATTTAAATGATAGATGGGCATGTTGGGGAGGTCTGTTGGCAGTGTATTAACAGAGATATTCAAATAATAGCTCTGATCTCTGAGGTATGTCTTTGTGAAGGAGAACCAAAAGGAATGAGGTTGAGCCTAGGTGAATTCTAAACTGCCTGTTTGTAAGAAGTGCTTTGTCCCACTTTGCAGCTGTGGGGATGATGCATGCTGACAATAAAGGCCTTAATAACAGGTTGTGGTTTGCCATATCAAAAGTACTTGAAAGTAAACAGGTATACAGCCTGTGAGTCTCCATTTGCTCATGCTTAGAAGTATGCCATTCATAAAAGTATAAAGGACTGTCAGTTCCCTATCCAAATGTCTGGATTTGCAATGCTGAGTCCTGACAGGCACAGAAAAAAAGACAGTAATTGCAGGAGAAGAGTAAATATTGAACATTGCTCTTTTCCTTTAAACTTGTTTTGTGCAAGGTGACAAGCTTCACTGCACTTCCAGTGTGGGAGGCAAGTCCCCACCCCCAAACTTATAAATAGCAACTCCAAGATCACCATACCTTGGTGAAAAGGGAATTTTTCAAGAAATGTAAGTTTCAGGCTTAGTATATGTAAGTCTGGATTTTTGGTCATTTGGACTGCACATTACAGGACTTGGCATTTCAAGTTCTGATATTTCATATGATCAACTGGGCAGTCATAGCAATTACACCTGACCAGAAGCCATGATAGTGTGGTGAGCGCACTTTCTAGGTTTATTGATACTCAATGAGTATATAAGTCTTTCAGATATTTTGCCAAGGGATGGAAGAATAGAAATACGGTGAAAATCATTGGCTGAAATGGCTTAGGGGGTTTTGGGTATGGGTTTAACAATGTCTATATTCTATTGAGGAGTCATACAGCTGTTAGTTAGACAAAGGTTGTATATCTGTGTAAGTGGGTAGGAAATATATTTAAAACAAAACAGATAAACTATCGTGGAGATCATCAGCCTAAACAGGAATATCCTGAGGCATTTTGTCTTTGAGCTCAACATCTTAGCATCTACGGGATTCTCCTCTAGCCTCTTGGTGAAATATCTGACTATGCAGAATTACAAGATACTACAGACTGGTGTTATCATACAACTGAACAGCACATTCCATTTTCACACCCATGTGATGTAATATATGTGTGGTGATACTGTTGAAGCATATATTTGCTTCCTTCCATTCCACAGCACCACTTCTGTCCTAATTTCCTTCACACAAACTATCACTCTAGCAAGAGACATTAACTAATTATTTCATGTCTATTGTTAGATCTCCCTAAAGCATTTGACACTGTCTCACACCCTAAGCTTCTTGCCAAATTGTCTGATGTTAGTCTCTCTAATCCTACTATTTCATGGTTCTCAAGTTACCTCATTAACAGACAGCAGTCTGTCAAATAGCTCTCCTCCTTCTCCCCCTTTCTCCCCATCAAGATGAGAGTTCCTCAAGGCTCCATACTTGGTCGACTACTATTTAACATATTCACAAACTGTCTCCATACCTCCAGGCTTCATTTCGCCCTCAAACAGTATGCCGACGATTCCACAATCATCTCCATTTCAGATAATCTCAGACCTTCACTCTTCAACTCAAAACTTGTTCAACTCTGTTGAAACTTGGCTTATGGACAATCAATTCATCCTCACCCCCCCCCCCAAAAAAAAAAAAACTTCTCTTATTTTTACCAAAATCCCTCACACATCGTAAAAACCTATTTTCTCTGTCACATCTCAAAACAACACTGATGTAGAAACACATACCAAGCTCCTGGGTGTCATCATTGATGATCAACTTAAATTTGACCTACATGTCCTCCCTTGGATAAAAAAGACCCACCAAAACTTGGCTTCCTGTATGGAAATGGAAAATTTCTCACAAATGACTCTAGACTCACCCTAGCCCACTCCTACCTCTTCCTAGTCTTCTTTTTGGCTCACAGATCTTAACAAGCCTATACTCCTCCCAAAGACCAAACTTGAGCTCACTTACAAACCAACCAACCCTATAACTTCTACCACTGCATCTCCTTCAAATCTATAAACTGTCTCAAATTCTCTCACCAGCTCTTACTACCTCAACTACTTGTCATACACTCCATCCTCAACAAACCCATCTCCTGCTCTGCCATCTCCTCTGTCATCTCTTTCTACATTCCTCCTTGGACGCTTCACAGCTCTGACCAGGCCCTCTTAGAAATCTATAAGCCAAAGAAATCAATTGGCCAGCATCTATATAGCTACTCAATAGCCTTAGCATGGAACAAAACTACCTTTGGCCTACAGAACTATATCTTATACTTAGGAATTCACAAAAGCCTAAAAAGAAAACCTTCTAAAAGAAAAACTAACTTGTAAAACTGCATGACCAATTTTGGTCTTTCAGATGTGACTCACCTTGTAAAGCTACATGAGTTATGAACCTCATATATATTGTAAAAAAAATAGTATTCCTGTGTTTATATTGTATTCTGTTATTATATTTTACTAATATATTTTGTTAAGCTCACTTACATATTGTTAGCAATGTACTAAGTTTACTGCTTGTACCTTAATAATGTTCTTTTTGTTGTGGAGCTTTTCTCCCCGGGTCTCCGCTGAAAAAGTTTTTTTTCAACCCAGTCGGACACTACCTGCTTAACAAATGTAACTAAATAATTCTTAGCTCTTGGATCTGCCCCTGCCTTAGCCGAAGGCAACTCTTCTCTCACTTTACACTCAGCTCTCACATTACACTTGGCTCTCACTTTACACTGAGCTCTCACATTACACATCCTCTTACTCTCTGCTCTTTCTATGAACTGCCCATAACTACTCTACTGGGTAATTTACTCTTTCTTTCTAAAATATTCTTACAGATGCCTACCTGCTGCTTCTACCCTCTACTCTAATTTCCCTTTTCCTCTCTATTTTACTACCTCACTATCTGTAGACTTGGTAGTTGTTGCTGTACTCTACAATTGTTTTGTATGCATAAATAGATAACTGTAGCTAGACATCTCAGTTTAACTGTTAGTTTTAGTTACCTAGTATCTTATGTAACTTACTATAAAGCATTCTGCTTGGAGCTTTTCTCCCCAGATCTCCACTGAAAAAGGGCTTCTGTCCAGTCGGACATACCTGGTTAACAAATGTCAAAATAAAATAAATACATTTTATGTATGTTTTCGGGAAGTCTGTGTCATCTTAATACATGACATGCATCTCTCTATTGCAAGGTCTCCAGCATTTAATGGAGTTTGCTAATAAGAAAAAAGATTAAACATACTTTTCAAAGAATCCAACTTGTCAATGTTTCATCCCTTAATACTCTGCTGATGGCTCAGATTTGTCCCATAACCTGTGTCACCAGCATGATATGTATGTCATGAATGCAAAAACCTTCTGGTCATGAGGCTCATCTTGCAGACAGTTTGGTTCAGAAAACATTTGCCTAATTGTAGGATCTGCGGAAAGCCCATGACTGCTGCCTGTGATAGCTAGTGATTCCCTTTAACTTTACATCAAAATGTTAAAGATGCACAAAAAAATAGAGTTATTTTATTTCCATGGGGTCCTCAGCAGTTATACATCATATGTCTCAATTACACAGTAATTGTTTGGAGGATATTGACAGATTATGCCTTTTCCTTATAACTACTGCTGTGATAATTTCCTATAGTGATACTTTTCAGCAAGTGCAATAAGGTTCTTAGGTAAATACGTCTGTTATGTTTCCTGCCAAGAGATACTTTTGACTGCATACTTTCTATATGAGTTTTGCACTAAAAAAAACATAACTATCAACTCCTACACAGCAAGAAAAATACCTGTGAAGAAGAGCTAAAAGAAACCATCTGTGTAAAAACAAGATATAAAAAGCAAGACTGTATTCTTGTTTTTAAGATAAATAAACCAACCACAGACAAACAGCTGCAGGAAGGAAGCAACATTTCAGACTGCTACTAAAAGCATTGTTTACCTGTAATCTTTCATAAACTAATACTCCAAGGTCTGAAACGTCATCACAGATCATTTGTTATTTTATCTGTTAAATTAAATTGCAAATACAGAACAGTCAGTTAAGCAGCGACCAGCACTGAATTTTAAATGGTAAGAATGGAGACAGCTTGAAGAAAAAAATATTTTTCATCTTTTGCTTTGATATTTAAAAATGTGTTCTCTTGTTTGCTGTTTTCATTTACTGTACACTGATTAACAGCTGTTTTTACTTATTTTAAGTGACTAATTTATGTGGTGATTATCCTGACAGATATGCAGTACTTACTTACCCTACTCTGCCTCATTTCTTTTAGTAGTTGTCAGTAACGTGCCACTTTATTCCATCTTCTCACATTATCATTAACTTGCTTCTAGTCATTATCTGTGTCCCTCCATGGTACCCTGCAATCTCTGCTAAACATACTGTAGCCCTGGTAGCTGTTAATGATCATGGTAGTCACTGCAAGGACATGGTGCTTCATGAGAAGCTCCCCTCACCGGCATTTGGGGACTGAACTGTTTCTTTGGGTACTAGGGAGTTATTGTAGTTTTAAACTTTTTCTCCCGCAATGCCTTAATCCCCCATGTTTTGTAGTGTATAAAGTGGGCAAACAGCAACAAGGAGAAATCCAGTCCCAATGTAGAAAAAAGCAGGTTAAAATACTTGAGAAACAACAATGGGGCAACCATGGCAAAGCACATATATTTAATAAACAATAAGCAGTAAACAGATAAGCGCTTTCGGAGATGCCTCCTTCATCAGATCAATACAAAAATATAAAGTCAGTCGGCATATAAATACACCTGAAAAAACAATTACATTAATTAAAACATTTAACCAATTAACATTTTCTGGCCTATAAAATAGGTTTTAAAAGTATAAAAACATTTAAGCCTGGTGGAACATCAGCTCTCAAAACAGCTATCCAGTGGGTTTCTTTGACTTCTGTGGCATTCTTTATATCACCACCTCTAGGTACAGGAGTGTAAATATCCAAAGCCATAAATGTAAAAACATGCTGCGGAAATTCATTAATGTGTTGAGCTACTGCACTTCTTTGCACATTTCTCCGTATATCACCTATATGCTGTAAAATATGTTCCTTTAACATTCTGTTGGTTTTACCAACATAAAAAGAAGTGCATTCTGAACAGGTTGCTATATAAATCACATTTTTAGTAGAACAGCACACATATTGTGAACACTTATATATTCTTTTAGTAACAGGATGCTCAAACACGTATTCCTTGAACTTTAACCATGAGACGCAAGATGTGACTGCTCAGGTAATTAAAGAAGAATTTATACATCTTTTTAAAGAGTTGGAAGATGCATTATATAAACTGAAACGTTTTCAATGGTAATGTATGCATTTAGAGGCATGCCTGCGTTTTAAAGTCATTCCAAGGGGGCTACGTATTTTTTGCATGCCTACCTATGGCACCAGATATCCAGATTTACTTGCCAAATGGCAGGCCATTAACATAGAAAGTAGCTTTAAATATATGGAGCTACTTATTGATTATTTTAAACCTAAAGAGACAGCCCTGATACAGCGTTTGGAAGAGATACAAACTGCAATTGCCAGGGACTACCCTGAAATCAGGTATGCTGAAAAACTTGATGTACTGTTTTGCAATATATCTCTTTATGACTCTAAGTTACAACACAAAAAAACTAAAAAGTTGGAAAGAGATTATGCTGATTTTGTTAAAGGTCATATACTTATGTGGCGAAAAAAGAATACAAATGCTTTTGACTCAGATTCTAATATTCAGGGTGTTAAAGCTGTACCTAAGACTTTTAACATAGTCCCTAAAGGTTCAAACACTTCCAAGAACAGTAAGAATGGGATGTTGGAGGTTAGCAATGTGCCATCCAGTCAGTGATTGGTCAGAATGTATCAAGTGATAAATGTCTCAATATTATTACATCAAAATTTGAAATTGAGGCCACTGAAGTAATTCAGGAGTCAGAGAACAGGGCTACAACAAACACTGATGAAATTCCACCCACCATGTTTAATTTTTCTGTACTAACCACTAAGAACATTGAGATGAGAGCCAGACCAAAGTCTAATGCAACTTTTTTACCCCTGCTCACTCGTCTACCTTTACAAGTGAGGACACCAGAGAACAACAGAAGAAGGCTGTTCAGCAACAACCGCAAGAGAAGGAAGCTTTCTGTGGACAGTCCAATATAGAGACATTTAAACTTGTATTTAATCTTTCTCATAAATGTTTAACTGATGTGCAAATTGATGTTTTAAACAAAGGCTTGTATTTTGTACCACCTGTTACTAGCAAGTTACATGAAATGATATTAGATTTAAGGCAGTTTGCTAAGAATGTAAATTTGCATTATATGTTTTTAAACACTGCTGCTGCTGAATATAATAAGTATAAAAAGCTAGTACATTTATGCCTGTTTCTCAACCAGTGATGGATACATTTTTGAAAGTTTGTGAGAATGAAATCAATACACTTCTTATGTCCAGGCATAGATCATAGGTTCATAGGTTCATAGGTTCATAGGTAGGTACTAGGTTACTGGCCCTAGGGCCTATATAAACTTAGCCAAACAGTACCCTGGCTTTTGCCACATAAGAAAATTATTTTCCTGTGCCTTGTCAAGAGCCACAGAAGTGATCCCAGTACTCACTGATGTTGGATTTAGACCTTGGCACAATCACAGCTACTAATTGGGCCACTTTTAACCAGTGCAACTCATTTTGTGCTTTGGTGACCAGGCTAAAAGTCTATAGAAAGTAAGTCTATATGATCTGTAACACAAACCGAACTGGGTAGGGTCAGAGTTTGGAGATTTACCAATGTTACATTGTTTATAAGTTCCATGATAAGCTCATGACTTTTTACCAGTCTATCAGCTTAGGTGGAATGGGCTAATGCTTTTTACAAACGCCGAACTGTGGTGTCCCTAGTTTGGAGTGGAGTGGGATAACTGCTGCTGCTGTGTGTGTGCCATTTCAGTGGGCACAAAGCCTGGCTGTTGCTATGATTGAACATGGTACTTAGGTGGGGTGCCAGTTCGTTCTTTTGGAGGGATAATCTGCTGCAGACAAGCAATCCATGTAAAGAAACAAAATAGGTAATAATTTTCTCTGGCTTTCTGAATTAAGTATATATCGTTTTATCAGGGACATTTTGGTTTTATATATAAGTCCTGCAAAAGTGTTATAAACACACATGTTAAAATTCACATCCTGTTATTTTTTCTAAACATTCTACTGTTATTTATGTCTGTGTGGAGTGACAGAGTTTTTGGAGCTAGGAAACAGACTGCCTACCTTTATGGATTTCACATGAATACTTAGCCTGCCTTGACTGGATATATTTTTATTATTATTTTTGTTTTGTTTTATATTAAAGACGAGTTCAAAGTTAGCTACTTTGCTACTATTATTCTTTTTTGATTAATATACACTATATAACTTAGAAATATATGGACTTGTTTTCTTCCACACAGAGAAGTTTCTTACACTGTCTGCTTTTATTGTCTGACACTTTAGTGGGTTTGGATGAACTAGGGATACCATGGAAATTACTTGTTTTTATTGGAAAGGGGATACTTTTTTTGGATGGATGCTTTTGTTACACATTTTTGGACAACTTATACATTTTAAGATTTACTGTGTATTCATTTTAAGATTTTATATAATTGCAGATATTTTATTAGCGACATTGAAGGGTAAAATAAGCACTTTGTGTGCAACCATGTAAGTCCACGCTTAGAAAATTTATAATTGGATAGAGGTAGCAAATACACACAGCATTAAGAACCAAGTCTGGATAATCAGCTTATGAGAGGAACTTCATGCTTTGTAGTAAGGAAAGTGATTTTTACATCATATGATTTTTTTAGAGAATAATTTGTTTTGTCTTAGTTTAAAAAGTAGGAAGTTTTTGATTCATCAAAAAGGTTAGTTCCATGAAGGAAAGGAAAAGATAGAACTATTGTATCAAAAGGGACTGGAGATTAGGTTAATAAGGGAATGGAGGAAAAATATGTAAGTTGTGGATAAATTTTACTTTTTACTCTTGATTTTAAATGTACAAGAATGATATAGTTAATAAACAGAAGATATTATTGTCGATGACAGGATGAAAAATATACATACTGATGTGTCAAAAAATAAGCTGCAAAATCGTAACTTAAAGGAATATTTTAAAATATATTAGTGAAAAACAGAATAAGATAAGCCTAAGTAAATTATAGTGGCAAATCAAGTACATATCCGGGTAAAGATATAACCAGCATGCAGGCATATTAAGACCCATAATGTGTATATAGCATCAAGTTACTAAAGGATATAAGGCAAAAGATTGTATAAATCTTTTAGAATTAGTGGTGATTTTGTTTTAGTAACTAGCTTTGGAAAGGGTTTATGAATGTTTAGCTTCTGTGTTTGTCTTGACCAGGGAGTGGCTTCAATCATGGGATGTTACTCTTGCAGCAGTTTCTTTTTTCTGTTCCTGGGATTTTGACCAGGCAGGGACCACCAGATTGGCTTCTTTTTGGACCAGAGTTTCTTTGTTCTATTAGGGATAGCGATCCATGCACTCAGATAGCATCTTATAAGTGTATAGCATCTGGATTCAGCAGTCGTGCCTCTATTGTCCATCTGCATGGGTGTCGTATAGTTTGCCAGCATGTAGATATGAACGTCGAAGTTCTATTTGGAGAAATCTTGAAGGGTGGTTTCCCTTTTCCGGTAGAGTGGGATGTGGATTTCTAGGGTGATTATGGTGGATCTTTATGTGATGGGAGTGAATTAAACTTCTGTGTGCTTGGATTTTACTTATCTTACCTATGATGAAGTCCTCTGATATTCAAGCAATTGGTGGGCCAGTGGATAAGTTAGAGTGGTGGCATTTGGAATTTATGAATTCAAGCGTTGAGCAAAAGGATGTGGTACATGAGTATTTTCCCAGTTAATGGAAAAGTAGTTAAAAAAAGGGTTGCATGGGTGTATTTTTCCCAGTTAATGGTGGTAGTTGAAATCGTTCAATGAGGAGTGGGAATCCTGTGGAATAATATTCTCCAGTGTATCTCCTGGGAGAAGTGGATTGTGTTCTTGCCCAGAGTTAGTTGCACTTGAGATAATCTTGGATGCATTATGCACTAGTTGCAGCTTGGAGTGTGGGATGCATAATGAATATGCTGAGCCTCCACCTTTGAATGTTCGGTCAGGTTAGGTGGCCAAGGTGTTCTCCGAATTATAGCTGATAATGCAGGGTGCTCTCTGAAAGCAGACAGGTCTCTGTCACTGCACAGATGTGCAGGTCTCTGTCAATAAGGAGTGCCTTGAGTGAGTGCTGCACAGATGTTGATGTTCTCCATTTTTTGAGCATTACCCTCAGATTTTTTTTGCTTATACCTGTTACGAGCATTGAATTTGTAATTTGAACATTGCCTATTTAGGGTGAATAGAGGAATTGGCAATTGCCTTAGCCAAAGCAAGGAATCCAGGCAAGTGACTTAGCCAGATATTGGCAGTATCTGGGTGTGGTCTATTAGAACATGTCATTCAATCTGACAAAACATCGTGGTCCGTTGCAATAGGCATTCAAGCTAGACAGACAGTAGAGTCAATCATTTTGTGAAGTCAAATTGGTAATCCTTTGAGAAAGTCAATACCATTACACAGAGCTAGGGTCATACCTACAGGAATACAAGATTGGAGAGCTCACTCATGTCTCTTGGATGTAGTCAGGGGAGGTTATGTCTCAGGTCTCTCTTTATAACTGGACAATGACATGTCTCAGGTTATTTGTACTTCATGTATTTGTAAGTGAGTGCATGCATTGTGTGGTTTGGGAGTGGGGTGAGCTGACAGTAACTTTGGTGGATCCTAGCTTGGTGAGTGGGGCATCAGTGTCCTTGTTTAGCAGTGTGAGGATATGCCTAGAGCTCTGGTCATAGAAGTTATTCCTTATGGGCTGTGGTTGGGTGGTACACTGAGTTTGTAATGGGCTGTGGCTTTGGAGTTCTATTGGGGGGTGGAGGTTGCTTGCATTGCTGCTCTATTGGGGGTGGAGGCTTCTGCAACTCTGCTTTGAGGTCTCTGTTGCTTGTGCAATTTGTGTGAGAGCCTTGTTTCTATTAGTGTGTTTTGTGTGTGTAGGTGTGTGGTGGGGGTCTATGTGATAGGTGAGGTGCAATGAGATGAATTCCCTCTTGATAGTCTATTAGATCCAGTCGTGGGATAGTCTAGCTTTACTTCAGTTTGGCTATATAAGTGCAGCTCTCACAGCTTGTAGTGTTGGGAGTGGGAGGGAGAGGGTTATCTGTGTGCATGAGGTAATTTGCTGTTGCCTCAAGATGCCCAGATTTCATCAGGTAGTGAAGAAAACACTGAGAGCTGGCCCTTACACCTTATGGATACCTGCTTATTTATTAAGTACTAAAACTGTTTCCTCTAGACAAGTGAGAAAGTTGAGTGCTGTAGTAATTTGTGGTTTTTATTTAAAGCCTAAGTTCTGACAAAGTGTTGAGCTCAAAACAGATTCAAAGAAACAGGCTAAAACTAAAATGGCTAGTTCTGAGAAAATTCTAGCAGATTTTTATTTATTGC
The DNA here is from genome assembly GCF_019279795.1 of Protopterus annectens. NCBI lineage: Eukaryota > Metazoa > Chordata > Ceratodontiformes > Protopteridae > Protopterus > Protopterus annectens. The sequence continues at coordinate 192,462,983 of NC_056726.1, forward strand.
GGGAATAGTTTAACCCATAGCTAGCGGCGATGCATAAAGTGTATTTTTTTATTATATTTAACACATGAGAGAAAACTGATTTAACCAAATTAAACAAAAAAATAAAAAATTGAGCCACAGAGCCCAGTCCAGACACAGACAAGTTCCACATTCCTAACTGCACCACTAGGAGAGCAGAGAACCTTCTCAAAGAGGGCCTGGATTAGTGCTTAATTTATACAAACAAAGAAAGCTTCAGCTAGTAGGAATGAATCTGAATCTACAACAACATACAGCCAATTTCAGAAAACAGTTCAAATAATCAGGCACAATAAGCCTTTAACCCTAAGCCTTTTACTCAAAGGCAGAAGCTGCCCTAAGCCCCCACAAGACCTCAGACCAGACCACACCTTCTTAAAATAACTGGCCTGGCCCCAAGTGCTTAACCCAAACCTAATACACTTTACAATTAGAATACACTGAGCCTTCAATCCAGCAGCTCCCAACTTAGAAGGATGTAAGCTACCTGATGTAAGCTACCTGTCCGAATGCCACAGCCTTCTTAAAACCTCCTTCTTGGTCTGGCCAAGTGCTTATACCAAAAGGCTTAGAATAACAAAAGGCTGAAATCAGGCTACTAACAAGCAGTAATAAATGCAGCAAGAATAAATGCAATTAAGTGCGTTTTAAGATGCAATTAGAAAAGCTAAATAAAGTACAAGCAAAGCTAAAACGTACACACGAGAAAAAAACACAAATACAGTAAAAGCAGATGAATAAAGTGCATTTTTATAACAAGAGAAATTAAACAAAAACAAATTACAACCAGTACCAGTAACCACCTGAAAAAACTCAAATTCTCTTCCTGTTCCAGCAGTCTTCAATCAGACTCATGTCCGCTAGGGTGCAGGGAACCTTCTCCAAAAAGAATGGCTGGAAAAAAAAGATGGATTAGATTAGTGCTCGTAGATTCAACAGGCCTGAATCTAGTCAGGCTGCAACAAGCAGGTGCACCAATAAAGCAAAGAAACAGTTCAAATAAGCAGCTCAACATAAAAGCTTTGTCAAAATTCCCAGCTCAGCTCAGCTCAGAAGAACAGCCTCAGCTCTCATAAGGTGCAGAGACAGAACCTTCTTAATGTAAAACAAATGGTCACAAGCCCAAGTGAAGCCCAAGTAAACTAAAAGAATAACAGCTGCAATTTCAGTTGCAATTTAACAACCAGTAACAATGCCAGCAGCAGAATACAACAACTGAGTACTTTTAAGAAGAGGCAAAGGCAAAAGCAAATAAAGTAGGAAGAAGTAACAATACAAAAAAAAGCAGATGGATAAAATGCAATTTTTTTTGTTAGTGAAGTGCAAAGAGAGGAGGAGGGAGGAGAAGAAGATTCAAGGTTAAGAACCTAAGTGGGTTGGTTGGCTTCTCAAATTTTCTCTGTATTAAGTAGAGTGAACACTAGACTGATCTTGCTCATCAGCCAAAGCCCCCCCCCCCACTCAATGAAGTCCCACAAGCATGTGTTCTTTTGTCCTTGCTTTTCTGCATTGACGTTAACAACCTCCCAGTATACCTCCTCAACCACAAATGCTTCTGTATGTCGATGGCATAGTCATCTACAGGTCACACCAGTCCTCCCAAATTATTCAAAATCAACTTCAACAGGACCCCCTTTCCCTCAACAGTTGGCTAAGCTCAAGAAACATACTGTTAAAACCAAACAAAACAAAAAGTCATCCAGCTTAGAGCATCCCAAAGTCTCAAGTCCTGCACATGTAACTTCACCATCCTTGACCATCTGCTAAACCCTCTAGAAAGCAACAGCTATTTCAAATACCTAGGGCAGCATGAAAGAGTGGGTGGTCTTGCTGTACTAAATGCTTTGCTTAGGTCTATAAAAAATGCTTCACTGAGTTGCCCTTTCAACATAACCATTATTATCTTAATGGATCAAATGCTACATTTCCTGTTTCACACTCTCAAACTCAAAGATAAGGTACACCAAACCCTTTTTTGGGCATGGGGGATTTTTCACTTTTTGTTGCCATCAGGTAGAAATGCCATACGGAAAGATATCCTCATGGCCCAAACAAATATGCAGTGCCAATAATCACCTCAAAATCAAAGAAACAAACTTATGTCACTACAATCAATGTCCAGCAAGATATGTTGTTTCACCTCTCTCTTGCATTAAGAACAGAATCCACTGCTGAGTACTCTGAAAAAGCAAACTATCTCCCAATTAAACGGGTCTATATTATATCAGCGACCGCTTAACATAGTGAAAGCGAACGCTGTATAATCGACCCTAATATGTCGAAACACCAAAATGCCGAAGACACGGAACAGCGATTTTTTTTCCCCAGGGAAAAAAATCGCTGCTCCATAAAAAAATGCACAAACACAAAATAAAGTGGGGGGCTTTGACCCCCCACACCCCCTACTTAAATATACCAACTCAGAAATTGCACCACAGTGGAGGAAATAGCAAAGTCCCGAAAATGGCCCAGTGATTTTTTTCCCCCTGGGAAACAAATTGCTGCACTGTGCTTTTGAGATTTCACCATTTCAATTAAACAGGGTCGATTAAACAGCGTTCGCTATTTTAAGCATTCACTGATTTAATAGGAACCCAAGTAAACAAAGAGCAGATTTACTACTGTGTAACCTTTTACTCAACCTGCTTAAACAAAACACCTTCTGCTACTTTGCAAGATTCACAATATAAAAAAGAACTTGCAACCTCTGGTCCCAACCTTATCCTGTCTATTTTATTCATACTACATTTTTACTGAAAAATGCAGCAGTCACAGATTCTCCATAACAAGACCCCAAATTCCTAGTCTCTGGGAACCTATACCCCAAGCTTTAGGGCCTTAACTAACCTGCCTGAATTCAGAAAAGCTCTCAAGCACTAACTCATTAAATTAGCAGAATGCCTTTGCCTCCCAGATGCAACATAACTGACCCAATGTCTCCTACATGTGATGTCTTTGTCATATTCTCTATAACAATTGTGATTTTACCATGCATGTACAATTTAATTATTGATTCTTTGCTGTGTTTGTTTTTTTTTTGTACTCTGCCTTCACTAATAAAATATATATTTCCATCTTTTTTTCTATCACTGTTTCCTGTAAAGTGCAATATTCTTTGTTTTCATTGTATTTGTACTTGTATCACTGTAATGTGCTTTTGCCCCTGGGCTGAGTCTGAAATTGCTCCATGTGGATCACTGCTATATTCTGCTCAATTATAATAATGATTTTTCATTATTATTTATGGCACTTCCTCCTTTATGGCCTTCATTGGGTGTTTCCTTATGTGCACTAGTTAACAACTTCAAGTCTTCTTTTGCAACGGGATTCTTAGACTGGGGCTCTTCTGATTCTGCCCTTCAGTTCAGGATCTTGGGAGGACCTGAATGGATATATTTTCATTACAGCATTTAGTATCGATAGGTTGCCATTCTTGGGATGGTTGACATTGGTCAGTCATCCTTCTGGGTATATGGACTTGCTCTTTTCTCTTTTTTATGTTGTGGCTTTGGTCACCAGTATTTCGTTGGATACAGCTGTGCTCATCCATTCTTCTCGGAGTATGGTTCTGGTGATTCACTCATCATTGAGATAGACTATGGTGAGGCCATTCAACCATTTTGGATGTTGAGTGTGGTGATCTATTCATGTTTGTGACTAGTACTGGTCATCCAACTAACTTTGTCCGTGGTTGTGGTCATCTGCCCACAAGCCAAAACTCAGTCATCTTTAGGGGTGTTCTTTTACTTTCTGTGGGGGAGTTTAGGTTCTATTCTGCCAGATGAAGCTATGCTTTACCTCTCTTGTCATTTGCATGCCTCAGTTCTGTAATCACATGCCAGCACATACCGTCTTGTAGAAAATCTTCAGAGTGGCCTGTCATTTATGTGCTGGCATAATTTATTCTGTACTGTTCCTCAAATGTGTTCCTGCAGGGCCAGTCCGTAGTGTGTCCTTTATAACACTGATGCTTTTTTCACATCTATTTTGGTACCATCCCCTACTATCTGTGTTTGCTATGTCCCAGTGCCTGCTAGCAATCTTCATGGGAAGGCAGAAGAGAGAGATAGAAGTGTCTTGGCATGATGACACTGACTTGATAATAGTGGAGGCTTTTCCCCGACTTGACTCCCATCCTCCCTGTTTGTAGAGCATACAGTGGTATCAGTGCAGTTTCTGTGCACAAACAAAGCACAACCAAACAAAACCACAATGAATGCAATATCCACCACCAGACTTTATTAAAAACTGAAATAGCTCTCTGACGTCTCGGCCAAAGCCTTCAAGGAGAATCCTGCTCCATGTGCCCCTCACCTTCTCCCTTTAAGTTGGTCTCGAAGAGCAAGAGCTCCTCGCATCCCCTGGGGATTGTAAACAGACAGAATATCCTCAGTATTGATAATCCAGCTTTTAAGATGCTATTTCCTACCCCCTGTAGTGTCCAAGCCTGGTAGTCATACCCAGGTCTCCTTGGTCACAGTCAGGGCTCTACCCCTCTGCACCATGATCTGTCTTATTAATAGCATTTTGATGTCTTGCCAGTCAGTGTTCATCACTATATTTCAGTATGTTTCTAGAAATTGGTCTCAGTGAAAATTCACATGGACACAGCAGGGACTTCCTGACTCTCCACAGAAGGCATCTCAGTGAGGAACCAAACTAGAGAACTAGGATTTGTGGACAGAAAAGCTAGTGTCTGCACTACCATGTCACTTCCCTTTATACTTGACTATGTTGAAGTGCAACTGTTGCATTTTCATCAACATTTCTTTCTCAGATGACTCAGAACTGTCAATTTATCTACTTTGGAAAACAAACCTTCTGTAAATTTAAAGGAAAACCAAGGTTGGATTTCTTTAGATATGAATCTTTTGTTTTGACCAGAATTCATGGTAAATTTTTTGAACTTTCTTATATCTGGATTTTCCTCAGTACAGCTCTAAAATTCTTTACTCTTGACTTCAGTCATGAGTAATTGTGATATAAATGGAGTTAATTTCCCTTTCATATCCCAAGATGTCTTTTTCTTCTCCTGTAAATATAAATAACTTAGCAAAACTGCTATGTGCATCTATACTCTGAATTTATAATTCAGTCTCTAGGAATATTTCTGCAAATATAACAACTATAACAACATGCTTTGCAACCTTGATGGGGCTTTGTAAAGTGATATTAAGAAAATACTCTGGCTTATGGTCACTCTCAACTTGACCCTCTATTTCTTAAATATATTGAAGTAAGTACTGATAGCTATATACATATTCAACCAGTTCATTGTCAATGTGAGATTATCTTTTATGACAGTCAGTAAATACTCTTCAGTCATATGCAGCTTGAAGAATCAGTCCAACAATGGTGCAGGCAAGAGCTCTTTATTTATTGATTTATTGTGTTTTAGGAACAGAGGGAGGAGGAACTGCAGAACTGGTAAAGATATCTATGTTCCTGCTGAGGAGAAGCATGTTTGCTGGTAAGTGCTGCAAGAAGTCTGTTGAAAGGTAAGTTCTCACTCTATTGTTCAGTGAATTAAGTAAAAATGAAGGTGAGTTGTCAGAAAGTATACACAAGCATTAAAATATGCTTACAACCCATTGAACATATAATTCCTTCATTTCAATCATAAAAACATACAAAAGCAGTTCACCCGTCTCACTAGAAAATGTCCCAGACCTAGTTTGTTAGCTCCAGCTAGTAAAAATAACTCATCTGATAAGATGTTTCCTCAAAACTATCAACACAGTCAATTTGTGGTATTCTTAAAGAGACTCCATCCAAACTCCTGTTAAAAAATAGAAAAAAATATGATTTCTGTGTGGAAGCGTTCCTCAAAGGAGACTTATCTACAAGCAAAGCAAGACTGAAGCTGATCGTTGATCCAGTAAAGACCAGAGGTGCTCTCTCGAGGGTGGCATAAAAGTACTGAAGAAATTGGCACACTATGGCTACTGTTTTCTCCCTGTAGATCTCAAGACACAGCAGCCTGAGCACATGACTGTAAGGGACTCAGAGACTTTTAAAGACTGCCAACTACTATATCCTGGGCAGTATAACCTAAATACACATAGGCTGCTACAGCAGTGAGAATGATAAACATCATATGGTGCCTTAAACAGTGTAATCATGCATTCTGAATTCAACAGTGCTAAGTATTCTATCACTTCTGGTAGTACCATGACAGAATCCTGATTTACATCAGCTCAGCATTATTACACTCCACTGGTATACTATAATGCTCACTTTTTTAGTATTAGTAGTTTTCTACAGGCTTAGTATTCCTGTCGTTAACTGTGTAGTACTTGTCTATGTGTCGTTTTCTAGAGTATTTAAAACAAATTGGTACAAATGATAATAACTTTTTTTCTTGGTTACAGGGTAATGAAGCATACTTAGATGATGGTTTATTATTAGCCCTTTGTGCATGGAAGTTTGTGTTAGAATCTACAACTTCATTTTGTATCCTACCCCTGTACTGCAGTAACTAGCTATTCATAAGACTTAGACCACTCTTCACTACCTGCTTTCTTAAATTACTAAGAATTTCCTTTTAAATGTATTTACAGCCAACATTTCTAGACATTTACTTACATTGTTTGAATTATGCTATAGCCGCATTTTCAAGATGTATTTTAAATCATCCATTTGTGAACTTACCAGTCAGTCCAAATAAAATGTCCAATTATGGAACAGAGGGGATTGTGCTTCAGGCAGAATTCCAGTTCTTCCTGAAATCTCTTGTTTCAGTTTGTTAATTTATTTATCCTTTGTTGACTGACTTCTGGCAGTCATGTGCATCGAAGTTCTCCAGGTCCTTGTAAGTTTTCCGTGCCTCTCTAGTTAGGTGGGACAACAGAATTCTGACCCATTTTGTCTGGGCTCACTTATCACTACCTCTATATTTTTCAAACGCAACTAGGTTTAGCTCCACACTGTCAACTGGTCTAAGCTTTTTCAGGGTTAAACTGGAACTGTGGATCCTTGTGAGATGGATAGGCTGTTTAATAGGGTGGACATTTGTTTCTGGAGGTCTAACAGATGTTGATGCATTGCAGAGCAATTTTAGAGAAAACTCTCCTGAAGACTTGAAAACTGCCACAACATCGATCAGTTTTTCCATTTTCTACCAGAATTCAGAATCCACAATATTTGCAGAATTGGTCGCATCACCATATGATTTAGCTACATTCAGAGTACTCAGTAAGTTCCTCACACTGCACAGGTTCTTTTTTCAGCTAGTAGTTTGATTGATTCTTGGGGGGATATTACATAGAGCAGGCAGCTTTGGGAAAAGTCAGAGTATAAAGAAGAATGTGTTTCTTACTCACACTGAAAATACCAATTAGTATATAGGTTCATAGGTTCATAGGTAGGTACTAGGCTATTGGCCCTAGGGCCTATATAAACCTAGCCAAAGGTACCCTGGCTTTCCCCACCCCAGAAAATTATTTTGCTGTGCCACTGTCGAGCAGAGCCACAGAAGTGATCCCCGGTGTGAATTTCCTATCTCCCATCCAATCATCAAGATTTTAATTGAAGAGTGCTAATGAGGAGCTTTGTTTGATATAGATAGGTAGTTTGTTCCAGAGTATGGGAAGTCTCTGGGACAGGACTCTATCCCTCCAGCATGTTCAGTTTAGTGTGGTGATAATGTTTAAGTCCCTAGAGCGTGCAGCTCGTAGGGATTGGGATTTCTTTAAGTGGTGCATGTCTAAAAGTTCTGGGTTTGACATAGCTTTGTGTGTTAGGCAGAGATCACCTCTGAGTAGGCGATATGCAACGGAGTAAAGCTGCAGTTTTTTGAGACGGTCTGCATAGGGCATCTCTTTGAGGCTGGTAATCCCCTTTGTGAGGTATTTCTGTGGCCTTTCCAGTTGTTGTAGATGTCTTGTGAGGTACATACCAAAAGGGGCATTGTACTCTATAATGGGTCTAATGAGTGACGAGTAGAGGGGAACAATGACCTCTTTTTTCCTGGATGAGAAACCTTTTGTGATGAGGTGTGCCACGTAGAAAGATTTCCTGACTACTGTGGCGATGTGATTATCAAAGGAGAGACTACGGTCCACCTGTGTCCCAAGGTCTCTTATCACACTTTCAGTGTTAAGTAGACTATCACCTATGTGGTAGTTCATGGGTACTGAGTTTTTACCAAAAGGGATGACAATGCACTTTTTGGCATTGAACTTGAGGCCATGGCTTTGACACCAGGCATCTGTCTCAGCGAGGTCCTTTTGTAGGATGTCCACATCTTTTGGAGTTTTGATTATAGCTCCTATTTTGCAGTCATCTGCGAACTTCATTAGCCAAAGACCTTCTGTGTTGGCCTGTACTTCAGAGAAGTAGATACCAAACAGGAGAGGACCCAGGACTGAACCCTGTGGTACTCCACTTGTCACTGGTCTGAAGTTGGATTTGGAGTCTGCTACTTTCACAGTGTGGGTTTTGTCAGTGAGCCAGTTGGCAACCCATCTTGTGACATAGGGATTTATACCTAGTTTAGTGAGTTTATCTATAATTCCAGAGTGGGTGATGGTGTTAAAAGCCTTGGCGAGATCTAGATAGGCTGTGTGAACCACCTTACCCTCATCTACGGCTTTGGTGACTGCTTCAAAGAAGTCTATCAGGTTTAGGAGACATAATCTGCCTTTTACAAACCCAACTGGGTGGGGTCCTGAGTTTGGAGATTACCAATGTCATTGTTTATAAGTTCCATTATGATACGTTCCATAGCCTTGCAGACCAGGCTCATTAGGCTAATGGGGCGGTAGTTTCCTGGGTCTGTGGTGGCTCCCCCTTTGTGGAGTGGGATAACTGTTGCTGTGCACCATTCAGTGGGCACATAGCCTGAGGTGAGGCTATGATTGAACATGTACTTAGGTGGGGTGCCAGTTCGTTCTGTAGTTCATGTAGAACACAGCCTGGGATGTCGTCAGGTCCCATGGATGCTGTGTTATTGGCTTTGGATAGTGTGTTTTTTACCTGTGCAGCCGTGATTACAGGAACTTTGCATTCTTCTGGTATAGAGATGGGCCCTTTAGGGGATGACAGGGAGGTAAATTTAGCACTGAACCTATCTGCCAGGATGTTGGCAATATCAGTTGGTTCTGTATATTTAGTGCCATTGTGCTGTAACTCAGAGCAGATCTGAGTGTTGCCATTGAGATTCTTGACATAGCTATAGAATGCTTTGTGGTTGTCTTTTGAGTCAGTGGCGATTTTGTTTTCATAACTAGCTTTGGAGGATTTTATGAGGGATCTCAGTTTCTTACTGAGGCTGACCAGGGACTTTCTCCAATCATGGGATTTTACTCTTTTTTGCAACAGTTTCTTTCTTCTGTTGTAGAGTTTGTTTATGACAGGGGACCACCAGATTGGCTTCCTTTTTTTGGAGGATAGCATCTTGGTTCTGTTATGATTTTGCTTATAATAATTAAATGAGTAACCAGCCAGTTTTCAATCTGAAAGTAATAAATATTTAAAAGAAAGTTTAACACAAAAGAAAATGTTACTTACACAGGAAACTTAAGTTTTGAAATATTCCTTCAGTTTTAGTTTCAAACAAGCAAATGTTCACACTCTGCAGTTTTATTCCGTATATCAGACTGACCCAGTGAAATGGTTTCATGTATATTTTTTTAGGAAAATTTTATGCCAGCAGCATATTAAAAAGCTTGCAAGTGCAAGAGTATTTAAAGAGACCATTAAGAGCAGGTTTGTTTATACTTCCACACAGACCAGGATGAATTAAAACATGCTCCTGCATTTCTGCACAGATATGGATAACCTGCAGTGCGCTTTGCTTATCCTTCCTCACAAGAAGGATGAAACTAAATGGTTTCTCCTGTTAAAGGCTTCCGCTCCTTTGCTTCACAGAAACATTCCAAGATTGTTTTTTAGTCTACCTGGGATCCTATTCATACCCAAGAGTCACAAAACATCTCAGTAGCAGGGCAATGGACTCTTATTAGTAGGCCTGTTTGCAGCTGTCTCTGCTTGCTTCTTTCTGAGTTAGTATCCTTAGAGACCAGGTAACAGAGAGGTTTACTTTACAAAATCTTTTACATATATGTGGGTCTATTCATTGAAAGCACATTTCACTGAAACACATTTGACTGTGCACAATTCACTGAAAGCTCAATTCACTGAAAACACATTTCACTGAAAGTTATATATGGCTTTTTCCCCACTGTTGTGCGACCCTGGAGTTAGTATATATAGTAAGGGGGTGTGTGGGTGGCACCTTTTTTAAATATTTTAAACTATATACATGCATACTTGCAATTCCAATAAATTACTCTTTTCTGAACTTAATATATATCCAAACTATGTGGGGGCTACGCCCCCCCCACACCCCCTGATGTGGAGGGCGGTGCCCCCCCTTACTATATATACTAATTCCAGGGTCGCACAACCATGGGGGAAAGGTGTTTTCAGTGAATAGTCCTAGAACCATATATATTTGTGCACAGTCATTTGACTTTCAGTGAAATGTGCTTTCAGTGAATAGTCCAAGACCCATAACTATACCAGGGCCCATAACTATACCAGAAGAATGTAGTGCCCCTGAAATCACAGACACTCAGCTTAAAACAGCCTTCTCCAATGCCAAAAACACAGCATCAATGGGACTGGATGGTGTCTCAGGCTGCATCCTACACGAGCTCAAAGATGAACTAACCCCTCATCTAAACACACTGTTTAAACTCAGCCTCTCCACAGGCTATGTGCCCACAGAGGGGTGCACAGCAGCGGTATTCCAGTCCACAAAGGTGGAGCCACAACAGACCCTGGGAACTATTGCCCTATAAGTCTGACTAGTTTGGTCTGCAAAGCTATGGAGCGCATCATCATGGATCTCATTAACAGAGACATTTGAAACCTCCAAACACTGGACCCTACCCAGTCTGGCTTTGTTAAGGGCAGATCATGCCTTCTAAACCTGGTGGACTTCTTCGAGACAGTTACCAAGGCTTTAGATGAGGGAAAGGTGGTCCACACAGCTTACCTAGACCTCGCAAAGGCCTTTGACACCATTCCCCACTCAGGTATTATAGACAAGCTCACAAGCCTGAACATAAACCCCTACATCATGAGATGGGTTGCCAACTGGCTCACGGACAGAACCCACATGGTAAGAGTTGCGGGAGCTAGGTCTGACTCTAAACCAGTTATAAGTGGCATTCCCCAGGGTTCAGTCCTAGGACCCCTCCTGTTCGGCATATACTTCTCAGAGGTACAGGCAAGCACAGGAGGATTACGGATGACCAAGTTCGCAGATGGTCCTGCTATATATCCACACCACCATCTTCACAATTGCCTTAAATAATTTTTGCCAACGACTGCAAACTAGAGGCTATAATTGACTCTCCGAATGACACAGACATCCTCCGAAAGGGTCTCACTGAGACAGATACCTAGTGTCAAAACCATGACCTCAAGCTAAACGCCAAAAAGTGCATAGTCATCCCTTTTGGGAAAAACAAAGTACCCACAAACTACCACATAGGTGGTAGCCCCCTAAATACAGAAGACATAATAAGGAATCTGGGGACCCAAGTAGATAGTAACCTCTCCTTTGATAATCACATTGCCAAAGTGGTTAGAAAATCCTTCTATGTGGCCCACCTAATCACAAAAGGGTTTGCATCCAGATCGAAAGAGGTCATTGGGCCCCTCTATGCATCACTCATCAGACCCATCATAAAGTACAATGCCCCATTTGGGATGTACCTTACAAGACACCTGCAACAACTGGAAAGACCACAGAAGTACCTCACCAAGAGGAACACTGGCCTCAAGCAGATGCCCTATGCAGCTCGACTGAAGAAACTCTAGCTGTACTCAGTTGCATACCGCCTACTCAGAGGTGATCTCTGCCTGACATACAAGGCCATGCCCAACCCAGAATTGATGGACATGCTCCACCTAAAGAAAACCATATCTCCTCGAGCCACATGCTCCAGGGATCTAAACCTCACCACAACAATAAATAGGACGTGCTGGAGGGATAGATTCCTGTCCCAGAGACTTTCCATGCTCTGGAACAAGATTCCAATCTACATTAGGCAGAGCACCTCGCTAACCCTCTTCACGAGAAACCTTCATGAGTGGATGGGAAACAGAAAGTTTACCCCGGGGATCACTTCAGTGGCTCTGCTGGAAAGAGGCACAGAGAACTAATCTAAGGGGGTGGCAAAAGCTAACACATTCTGGCTAGGCTTATAAATGCCTTCGGACAGATAGCCTAGTACTTACTTATGAACCTATGAAACTATATATATATATATATATATATATATATATATATATATATATATATATCATCAAAAGTAGATCAACATAGCATTATGCTGACAGTGCAGAACATCAAAAATGGTACTACTAATTGTTGCTCGTTAAGGTCTAACACAAATAAAAAGAAGGCTTGGGGTTTTGTTTAGATACATTAATACATACAGACACATCAGTATGGATAGCAGCATCTTTAAATATGAATGAACGAACTAACAGACAGAACTTACATATATACATGCTCACATCTTAACAGCTAACTACAAAATGGCAGTCAGGCTTCCACATGCTCAGTATTTATACACTTGTGCAAGCCCTTGGAAAGCTTCTAAAAGGTATATATACACTCATTGATCTACATCCTCCCTCTTAAAAAGATTGCCCTTTATGCAAAACAGTAGCAGAGCTAGGCATGCATTACTATGTACATCAGGAACAAAATACAATGTTCCTGTCCAAGTTGCTTCATATCTGCTGGAAGTAGCATGGAAGCACTACTGAGCCTTCAGTTTGTAATTCTTCACCTCCATAACCAACAAGTTTCACACACCTTGCCAAATCAAGCCTTTCACTTTTACACACTTAAGCAAATGTTTCTGCAAACATAACATTCTACTTGGAACCTGTGTCAGCTTTGAGCTCTGTGGGTTTGCCATTTATCTCAACCAGTACAAAAATACTGCATTATTTGCCCTTAAATCTACTGTATTAACCATTTCATGAAGCACTGACACACCATCAACATAAAGAGTAGGCTTGTCATAGACTAACTGATCAACTCATTTCTTAAAATGTTCCCTTTTAATGACAGAATGTGGGTCTTTTCATTTACAAAATCTTTTGAAGTGATTCCATTTATTGCACTTGTGGCATTGTTGAGCAAAAGCTAAACATTTCTCCCTTTTAGATTCATCATTACTGCTGCAATTATGACAGTTGGCAATGAAACTTGGTTGGGGCCCATGCTTTGAATTTGCTGACTTACTCTTGTGCTTCACTTAGACTGTGTGAATTCTGGAATGTGCTAGAAAGTTCTGGGGTTTACCAGTGAGTGCTGCAGGGATTACATCTGCCATGTGCTTGGGCCTGTTTCTTTTAAACACATGCTGCATACTATCAACATGAGGTTTATCACTGTGCCTTCTAGAGCTGTTCTCATTTGCAAGCATATTTGTGTGCTTTTCTGTAAGCTAGTATATCTGACAAGTTTCAACGACCTTATTTAAAGATAAATCACTGTCACAAAGCAAAATCTTTCTCACAGCATCATCTTTTATACCACACACGTCTGTCCTTTATCAACTCATCCCTTAAGTCACCAAATCTGCATATGCTATCTTTATTTCTCAGGTCAGTTAAATATGCTGCAAACATTTTACCAAGCTTTTGATCCCTTGTGTAAAATAAGTGCCTTTCCAGTGTGACATTTGTTTGGGGGTTACACATTTCTCAAAATTTACATTTTAATTACTCTGGGTCCTCCCTTGACTCAGCCTGTACAACAATATGACGGTTTTCCCCTTTCCAGTATAGATAGCAGGTGCATACACAAATTAACGTTCCCTTTCTATGGCTTCTGACCCAGCTAAATTAAGTAGAATGAATGCCTTTGTATGGTCATCTTTATCAGAAAATGTTGCCTGTATGAAAATGTTGTACTCTTGCTCAAACACTCTCCAGTTCTCAGCAATATTACTGTCAAACACAAGTGCACTGGGTTTTCGAAATCCATTTGCCATGCCCACAAAGTGTACACAAACACACTGAAAATATGGCCCTTGTAATTATGTATGAACAAACTGTTCTGTGAACTTGTAAAAGCATTCAAATGGCCAATAAACTCTTTGAAATACGTTACTTTGCGAAATATGCTCTTTAATGGCTGTACTCTGAAAATATACCTTGTAATGGCTGTACTTTGCAAAACAACTTTACTGTAACACTGCACAAACATGCAAACACTTTATGAACTTCTGAAAACTTGGATATCTTTACTTAATACGAAAATGCATATGCTTTGTGAAAATGTGTTCGTTTCCCTTTATTTTATTTATTTTATGCAATACAGACTTTATTTCAAACATTTTCTATAGTAATTTGAATATTTGTATCAATATCATACATATCTATTTATGTGAGTGTTATTTAGATTGTTCTGTAAGCCTTGTTTCATATTATACAAAAAAGAAATAGTGCTGAGCAAGTTTAATACTTGAAATTAGTTTTTGACCTGTTTTAAGAAGTATGCACATTTTGGGATGGTCCACTGCTCTATATTCCACCACCATCTTCACAATTGCCTTAAATAATTTTTGCCAAGCCATTTTAAACTTCATCCCCCTTTGGTATGCCAGTTCTGACCTCAGGCCCTTTTAGATATGCTCGGTCTGACTTCATGTCCTTTAGTCATGCCGCTTCTGACACCATGTTGCTTGTTTGTCTCTAACACAAATAATAAGAAGGCTTGGGGTTTCATTCAGATGCTTTAATATATAGGTTCATAGGTTCATAGGTTTATACTAGGCTGTCTGCCCTAAGGCATTTATAAGCCTAGCCCAAATTATTGTTATATGAAAAACACATTAGTTTAGGATGGATAGCAGCATTTTTAAATACGAACAAACAAACTAACAGACAGAGCTTACATACATACATGTTCACATCGCAACAGCTAACTACAAAATGGCAGTCAGGCTTGCATGTGCTCAGTATTTTTACACTTGTACATGCCCTTGGATAGCTTCTTAAATGTATATACACACTCATTGATCTACACTGACATTCCATCAGATAAATAGTCACCAATAAAGCCAAATACAATGATAAACAGTGAGCTGAATCAATGTGCACAGTTCTAAGTACGAAACAAAGGGAGCCAGCAAGAAATAAAATTCAGAAATATTTAATTATTGAGTGCTTTCATCCTGCTATTGTCAAGACTTCATCAGATGAAGTCCTGGCAATAGCAGGACGATAGTAGGAAATCGCTTCCAGTACTAACATTGACAAATGTAGACACAATGATCAACCACACAGATGAGCGACAGATGACTCTGTGAAGTATCAACAACAATGTAAGTACCCCACACACGCAAGAACTGTAATCATTAACATCTATAAAGAGTTATAATTCATTTATGCCAAACAGTACGGAAGTCATCACCTATATAGTGGATATACAAATCAAAATACAAAGTCACCTTGCCATATCTATGCGGGTACTCTTAATATAGTCTAAACTATATATGGTCAACATTCAAATGATCTTCAAAAGTAGAGCAGCACGGCATAATGTCAACAGTACAGAACAGCAAAAGTGCCAGTATTAACACTGACAAATGTCAACACAATGATCAACCATACAGATGATCAACAGATGATTCTAGCAAATATTGACAGCAGAGTAAGTACGCCATAGTTATTTCTGGATATGATTCAACTTATACATGTGTAAGGAATAAAATCTAACCTTACTATTTTTCAGAGGCTTACAGATATCCCTTATAGGTTCATAGGTTCATAGGTGTGTACTAGGCTAATGGCCCTGGAGCCTTTGCAAGCCTAGCCCATAGGATTACCCTGGCATTGTGCCACCCGACCTTAATTCCCAGTGCCTCTGTTGAGTAGAGCCACTGGATTACTCCCTGGGGTGAATTTTCTATTTCTCATCCACTCATCAAGATTTCTCTTGAAGAGGGCCAATGAGGTGCTCTGTTTGACATGTATGGGAAGTCTATTCCATAGCATGGGCAGTCTCTGGGTTATGAATCTCTCCCTCCAGCTTGTTCTGTTGATTGTGGTAATGAGGTTGAGGTCTCTGGAGCATGTGGTGCAGAGAGATTGGGATTTCTTTAGATGTAACATTTGTAACAGAGCTGGGTTAGACATGGCTTTGTAAGTCAAGCAGTGATTGCCTCTAAGTAGGCGATATGAGACAGAGAATAGTTGGAGTTTTTTGAGTCTGTCCAAATAGGGCAAGTGTTTAAGGCCTAGGATCCTCTTTGTGAGGTAATTTTGCGGCCTCTCCAGTTGTTGCAGGTGTCTAGTGAGGTACATGCCAAATGGGGCACTATACTCAATGATTGGTCTAATGAGGGGAGAGAAGAGGGAGACAACAACCTCCTTCTTCCTGGATGCAAAACCCTTAGTAATGAGATGTGCCACATAGAAGGACTTTCTGACCACAGTGACAATGTGGTGGTCAAAAGAGAGGTTTCTGTCACCCTGTGTTCCAACATCTCTTATAATGCCTTCTGTGTTCAGTGGGCTACCATTCATGTGATAGTTCATGGGAACCAGGTTTTTTCCCAAAGGGGATGACAACACACTTTTTAGCATTGAGCTTAAGGCCATGGTTCTGACACCAGTCATTGGTCTCATTGAAGCCTTTCTGTAGGATGTCAGCATCAGTTGGGGAGATAATAATAGCTCCCAACTTGCAATCATCTGCGAACTTTGTCAGTCAGAGTCATTCATGTTGGCCTGGACTTCAGAGAAGTAGATACCAAGCAGGAGAAGACCCAGGAACGAACACTATGGGACTCCATTCGTAACTGGTCGGCAGTCTGACTTGAAGTCAGCTACTTTCACACTGTGGGTTCTATCTGTGAGCCAGTTTGCAACCCACCTAGTGATATAGGAGTTGATACCTAGCTTAGTGAGTTTTTCTATGATTCCTGAGCAGGGAATGGTATCAAAGGTCTTGGCCAGATCAAGGTAGGCTGTATGAACCACCTTGCCTTCATCCACAGCTCTGGTGACTGACTCAAAAAAATCGACCAGGTTGAGCAGGCATGATCTACCCTACACAAAACCAAACTGTGTGGGATCCTGAGTTTGGAGATTCCCTGTATCCTTGTTTATTAGGTCCATGATGATGCGTTCCATAAATTTGCATATCAGACTCGACAGGCTAATGGAGTGATAGTTCCCAGGGTCTGTAGTCTCTCCTCCTTTGTGGTGAGGGATGACTGCAGCAGTGCACCATTCGGTAGGGACAAAGCCTGAGGCATGGCTGTGATTGAACAGGTCACATAGATGAGGTGCCAGTTCACTCTGTAGTTCATGAAGAACACAGCCAGGGATATTTTCAGGTCCCAAAGAAGCTGTATTCTTGGCCTTGGACAGTGCTGTTTTAACCTGTGCAGCAGTAATACTGGGTGCCTGGCAATCTACTGGTATTGTGATTGGTCCTTTGGTGGGGAAGAGAGGGGTAAAGTTGGCACTGAATCTGTCGGCCAGTTTATTGGCAATATCTGTTGACTTGGCATAGGAGGTACCATTGTGTAGTAGCTCTGAGCAAATCTAGGTATTGCCGTGGAGATTCTTTACACAACTATAGAAGGCCATGTGGTTGCCTTTATTATTTGTTGCAATTCTGTTTTCATAGCTAGCTTTAGAGTATTTGATGAAGGATCTCAACTTTTTGTTGAGGCTGATAAGGGAGTTTTTCCAGTCTTGGGACTTCACCTTACTCCGCATTGGTTTCCTCCTTCTGTTGTAGAGTTTATTTATGGCAGGGGAACACTAGATTGGCTTCTTTTTTTTGGAGGAGAGGGTCTTGGTTCTATTGGGTATGGCGAGATCCATGCATTTGTTTATGTATTCATACAGGGCATTAGTGTATGATTCGGCAGTCATGCAACTGTTTTCCATTTGCATGGGTGTCATGAAGTTACCCATCTCTGTTTTTAGGAGCCCAAAGTTAGCTTTGGAGTTGTTTTTCATGATGGATACCTCTGCTGGGTGGGGTGGGAGGGATGTGGATTTCCAAGATGATAAGTTTGTGGTTGGATCTATTGGTGTAGTGCAATGGTCGCCCATGGTAGTAATGACCAGGTCAGGGATGTTGCTACCTCTAGAGGAGGTAAGAACGAGCTGGTCCAGGGCATTGGAATTAATGAATTCCAGGAAACGTTGGTAAAGTGTATTGGTACATGAGTAGTTTTCCCAGTTAATGGAGGGGTAGTTGATGTTGCCCAGTAAGAGAATATTAGGTAATATTCTCCAGGGTGCTTAGGAACGTGGAGTGTGAGTCTTGGGACATGGTTGGGGACCTATAGCAGGCTATGAACTGAATCACTGTCTTACTCAATGTTAGCTACATCTGATGCATTATGTTGGTCTACCAGTCTGGAGGTGCGTGAATGTGTATGAATATGGAAACACCACCGCCTTTGGAGCTTTGGCCCAAGTTCTGGGGCCGAAAGGTGTGGAATGAGTTAAAGCCTGGTAGTGCAGGGGTGCTTTCTGCTGCCTTGAACCAGGTCTCTGTTACAGCACAAATGTCGATGTTCTCCATTGTAAGGAGTGCTTTGAGCGAGTGCATTTTAAGATTTAGACTTCTAGCATTGAGCAGCATGACCCTCAGATTGTATTTGTTTGTAGCTATTACGGTGTTAATTTGGTCTTTGGAACACCGCCTAAAAAAGGCACTGTAGGGGTGGCAAGAGCCTTGGCCAGTATCTGGAAGCCCAGGGGTGACAGATGCAGGCCATCTCTGGCAAAGCTTCGAGGTCTGTCAATCATGTCATCCCAGGCAGACAGATACTGGATCCCCTATGAATGACACCAGAAACTTAGCTAATTGTTGAAATCAATCATTTTCTGCTTGTACTGTGGTATCATTCTGCATGATAGTAGGAGTCTGCTCAGGGCTAGCATCATACCCACCTGGGCTACATAATCCAAGAGCTCCTCCATGTCCCTTTTCGTGTAGTCCAGGGAGGTACGTCTCAGGTCATTCATACCCACATGTACAATGACAGAGTCATATTTGTACCTGTTGTTGAGGGACCTGAGTGTGTGCATTATATTGCAGATCCTGGCACCTGTCAGGCAGCTGACTGTTACTTTCTCCTTATTCAGCCTAGTCAGTGGGACATCAGTGTGCCTCACTATCGAGTCACCTATGACTAGTGTGTTGGGCATGCTGTTTAGCCTTAGGGGCTTTGTTTGAGTGGCACACTGTTTAGGAGAGTTATGTGCCTCATGATTAGTGTTGTTTTGTGGCGGTCAAGTGTGTTTCTGTCTTAGAGGTCTCTGCTGCTTGGGTATAATTTTATTGAGAGCTGCTGCAAAGGTGGGTGTGTGGTTTATGTTTTTATGTGAAGGCAGTGCTGGTATGTGTTTTGGAGGGCTATGTGTTCCATGTGCTGTGGTGCTAGTGCTGACCTTCTCCTCTTGACCAGGTATTCCAGTCTTGGCTGGAGCGTGTGTGGCTTCCAATTTGGATATATAAGTACATCTCTCACAAGTCCGAGTGTTGGGAGGTAAGAACAGAGGGTTGTCAGTGTACATGAGGCAGATGCTACATTGCCTCAGGATGGCCAGGATCACCAGGTTAATAGCAAAAAGCACAGGGAACTGACCTTTAGACATGCCTGGAGGGGTGGGCATCAATAATAAGTACTGGAGCTGTTTCCTTGTAGAACATTTTAGTGCTGGTAGCACTTTTGTGTGCTACAATAATTGCTACTAGCAGTCTGGTAAATTGTTAGACTAATAAGATATTAAAAGTGCAGGAGATGAGAGAACTAGCAGATCTAAGGGAAAAATTGAAGAGCAGACTTGTTGGCACTGCTCAGAAGCTTACAAACAGTCCTGTATACAGCAAATCTGTATCTGGACTAGACTAGTTACAGGAAAGGCAGGAAGCAGGTTTTTTTTTGTAGAAAGTGAAGAGAGAGATGATAATGAGATAATTCAAGGTTCAGAAGCTAAAGGGGTGGACCTTTGCTAAGTTCTCACTATAAACAGTAGAATGAGCTGATGTAATGTGACTGGGGGGAGTGTCCAGTTTCAACTTTATATCAGAGGCGGGCAACTCCAAGCCACTAAGACTTAAGACCACCACAAGAACTGTGCGGGTGGGTGGGTGAGAAAAAACAGTTGTACAGATTACAGAGATATGTATTAAATCAGAAGTGCAGAAGACAATTGAAAATAAACACTTATTTTTTTCCAATATCACAGCAGGCAGTAGGCCAGTCTCTCTGCAACTTATAACAGCTTGAGCAAACAGGTATATCTGATTTAAAACACTGGATATGAAAGGCAGAGAAACAGAAACCAGCCCAATTATCCAATCAACAATAACAGTCTTGCAGGAATACCCCAAGCTAGATTAAGCCAGTCTGATTTACTTTCTGCCACAAAGAAAACAGCTGGGCCTGTAGACAAAATATTTCACTGCAAACTGAGGGTCACAACAGTAACAGATATTCAGCTATATCACACAACAAAAAGAATAAAAACAGTTATACAGATTATAGAGATATGTATTAAATCAGAAGTGCAGAAGACAATTGAAAATAAACATTTATCTTTTTCCAGTATCACAGTAGGCCAGTCTCTCTGCAGCTTAGAACAGCTTGAGCAAACAGTACCCTCTATATTACACATAGCCGATGCTGCATTGCTATAGATGTGTTCTGTGATGTATTGTTGAGAGTGAGAGTAATATACTGCTTAGATATGGATGTAGTTGTAAGAATTAAAGTAAACAATGAAGACATATAGATTGACTGGTACTTTATTTTTGATAATATTATTTTACCTCTGGGATTTAAAGTAACAGGCATTATAGCCGTAATACATTTAAGATTTGAATCATTGTATGGAGTGACTTTTGAAAATTTGTGGTAGAAGAGCAATTTGTAAATGTATGTGAAAAATGTTTTATAAGTTCTTGGAATGATTTTATTTACCAGAGCTTAGATATGCAATTTAAAAGAAATAAATTTGATGCAGTTTAGAAGCACAGACATAAATAAAAATGTATGTCAGAAAGTGCACGAGGCAAAAAAAAAAAAGTGTTGGATGAAAAAAAATGGGGGTCTATATCATTTTGTTGAATCCCACATCAGTGAATACCTCTTCGTTCAACACCTATCAATCAAAGTTCCTAACAGACGAACAGACCTTTCACCGAAATTTTTTCTAGGGCAAACCAACAGTAAGCCACCCTAGCGATCAAAAACAAAATCATAAAACTTAACACCTACCCTCCATATCCCCCCTAACTAAATATACCAACTTTGAGATCACAGTATAGTGGGGAAAAGCGTGATTCCAGATGGTGGCCAACTATTGTTTTGCCCTAGGAAAAATTTTCACTGAAAAGTCTATTTGCTGATTAGGAGCTTCAATAAAAAGGTATTTGATGAAGAGGTATCACTAATATGGGCTTTGACAAAGTGATGCAGACCCAAAAAATTGTGGAAGGGTGCTTAGAAGGTATGGACAGCTTAGAATGTAGAAGAGAGTAAAATGTAGACTATATCAAATATGATAATGGTGAAAGGCAAGAAGGGGAATGTAAAATACTTGGGACAACCTAAAGCATTTTTTTTGCAATTATATGTCATATCTTATACATCATTGTAAGATAAGATGGTATGGGAAATGTAAAGAATATGGTTATTTGAGTAAAATTATAAATCCAATTATAAAAAATGTGGGGGGTGATAACCATTTTTGGTTTGATAGTCCTCAAATAATAGATGAAAAGGGGAATAGAAAACAAAGTAAAAGGGAGCATACAAAATAAGAGAGCAAGGTGAAGAACTGTCTGATAAAGTGCAAGAAATAATTAATATAGTGGAAATGGGATTGGGAAAATAATGCAAAACAGGGCTGTAATAAGAAGGAAATTTTAATGTAGAAGAAAACATAAGGAACAAAAAGAAAACTGGGTTTTTACAGAAAATAAATATGATGCACTTGACACTGTGAAAAGAAGGGAATTTAAAAAAAAAGGAAAGAGGGGAAAAAACATTTTATTTGCTTTTACTGTATTTGTGTTTCTTCCTACTTTATTTTGCTTTTGCGTCATCTTAAAAGTACTCAATTGTTTTTATTACTGCTTGGTGTAACTCATTCTAAGCCTTTTAGTTTAAGCACTTGGGCTTCAGACCAGTTGTTTTACATTAGGAAGGTCTGTGGTCTGCACTGTGGTGGCAGGACAGGTAGCTTACATCCTTCTAAGTTGGGAACTGCTGATTGAGGGCTCAGTGTCTGTTATTCTAAAAGTGTATTAATTCTGGTTTAAGCACTTGGGCTTCAGGCCAGTTATTTTACATTAAAAGGGTTCGTGGTCTGCACTCTTGTGGGAGGAGAGGCTGGACTCTGACCTTCTGAGCTGGGAATTTCTGGTTAAAGGCTTATAGTGCCTGCATATTTGAACTGCTTCTTACTGAAATTGGTACACCTTGTTTGCTGTAGCATAGACTAGATCCAGGCCTGCTGAATCTAGCTTTGTTTGTATGCTTGTTGTTTGCTTGTTATTTCCCTGAAAAGCTAATTCCACCTAAAGCGCTGCTTTTGAGCGCTTCTGTGGATCCCTAGTGATATCTGCATTGCTTACTGTACTTATTTCCTTGTTTCACTTGAAAGAAAGTTACTGTTTGTCATTTTTGCATTTAAGTTACCTGTAACACATTGCATTTAAGTTACCTGGCACTTGCTCACTAAAGCAATTATATAAGTCAGCACTAAAAAATTAAAAGCACTACACCCTCACAAACTCCCCTTGAGTACCTTGTTCCCCATTAACCCTTTTTTCAGTTATAAAGGAATTCCCAATACTATTCTAGCATGTCCAAAGGTCAGTTGTCAATCTCCTCTCCGGTCCAGCTGGTGAATCTGGGAATCTTGAGGCAATGTTACAACCCTTTCCTCCTCCCAACAAATTCCAACACATGTGAGGGATGCAACCATATTGCCAAACTGGAGGCTAAGCTCTCTCAGCTCAGTACTAGCGTAACCAGTCAGGAGGAGAAGGAAACCACACTCACTACAATTCCAGTCTTACATAGACCTACCACGATAGCAAACCAAACACATAAACACAGAAAAACATACTCGGAGGCTCTAAATAAAAATCTGCCTAAGCAGCAGAGACCTCCAAAGCAGACACCCAAGCAACCGCTACCCCAAAACAAAACACGTGCAACACATAGCTCACAAAGCCAGTGTGCCAAACAGTCACAGCCCTTAAGGCTAAACAACACACCTGATACACTTGTAATAGGTGACTCTATCATCAGGCACACTGACGTCCCGCTCACCAGGCTGAACAAGGAGAAGGTCACGGTGAGCTGCCTGTTGGGCGCTAGGATCCGCCACATAACACAAGCACTCAGGTCACTCCAAGGCAAGTACAAATATGACTCAGTCATTGTCCATGCTGGTGTGAATGACCTGAGACATACCTCCCTGGACTACATGAAAAGAGACATAGAGGAGCTCTCTGAGCATGTAGCCCAGGCCGGTATGACCCTGACCTTGAATAGCATCTTACCCTCACCAAGAATGATGCCACAATATGAAGACAAGATGATCAATTTCAACAATTGGCTTAAGTATTGGTGTCATTCAAAGGGGATCCATTGCCTGTCAGCCTGGGATGACATGCTCGACAAGCCACGATGCTTCACTAGGGACGGCTTGCACCTGTCACCCCTTGGCTTTTGGATATTGGCAAAGGCTCTTGCTACCCCCATAGTGCCTTTTTTAGGCAAGGCTCAAAAGATAAACCCACCTCCATAGATATCACAAGGGATAAGAAACTAAGAGTAATGCTACTCAACGCCAGAAGTCTAAACCTCAAGATGCACGCACTCAAAACTCTCCTTAGCATGGAGAACAACGATATCTGTGAAGTAACAGAAACCTGGTTCAAGGCTCCCGAGAGCACCCCAGCACTACCAGGTTATACCTCATACCATGCTTTTTGGCCCCAAAACTTGGACTGAACCACAAATGGAGGGGGAGTATCAATATTCGTCAAAGATACCCACACCTCCAGGTTGGTGGCACAGCACGAAGCATCAGAGACTATCCATGTGCAACTAACAGTGGGTAAAACTGCCTTCCAGTTTATAGCCTGCTACAGACCACCCTCCCAAACCCAGGAACCCCACTCAGCCTTCCTGAGAACACTGGAAAATATAAAGGTCTCTCCAAACACCATTATATTGGGTGACTTCAACTACCCAAACATAGACTGGGAGCATTACTCTAGCTCCAACATCCTAGCCCAAAGGTTCCTAGAATTTATAAACTTAAATGCTATGGAACAACTTGTTACCACTCCCACAAGAGGGAAAACATACTGGACCTGATCATCACCAACATGGGGACTCTATGCTTCAGACCAGAAGTGTATCCCTCACTGGTAAGATCAGACCATAAACTAATCTCACTGGATATTCACATCCCGACCCCACCCCCTTCCCAGAAAACCACAGTGAAAAACTTCTCTAAAGCAAACTTCACACTCCTCAAAACCAAGGTGGAATCCTTCAAAGCCCCCGGGCCTGTGGAAAATATAGCCCAGACCGCAGAATCCTTTATAAACGCATTCTATGAACACCTTCAGGAATGCATGGATCATGCAATCCCAAATAAAACCAAGACCCAATCCTCCAAAGGCAGACATCCTGTCTGGTGGACCCCAGCCATAAACAAACTAAACAATAGAAGGAGGAAGCTACTACATGATAGAGCAAAATCCCAAAAAGGGAAGGCATCTCTGATCAGTATTAGCAAAAAACTACAGGCACTCATAAAATCATCTAAGGCCAGCTTCGAGAGAAAAATTGCACAGGACACTAAGGATAATCATAAGGCTTTCTTTAGTTATGTTAGGAACCTGGGTGGTAATTCCCAGATATGCTCAGAATTAGTCCAAAATGACAAAAAATACACCGAACCCACAGACATTGCCAACATCCTAGCTGACAGGTTCAGCGCAAACCTCTCCCCCCCCCCCACCAAAAGGGCAAATATCTTTCCCATCAGAGTGCTGCCCCCCTGACATCTGAGATGCTCAGGTAATAGCTGCCCACTCCAAAGCAAAAAACACAGCATCAATGGGACCAGATGGTGTCCCGGGCTGCATCCTACATGAACTCCAAGAAGAGCTAAACCCAAACATAAAACTACTGTTCAATCTTAGCCTTACTAAAGGATATGTACCCAAAGAGTGGCGTACAGCAACAGCGGTCCCTCTCCACAAAGGTGGTGCCTCAAGGAGGAAGGAGGAAGCTACTACATGATAGAGCAAAATCCCAAAAAGGGAAGGCATCTCTGATCAGTATTAGCAAAAAACTACAGGCACTCATAAAATCATCTAAGGCCAGCTTCGAGAGAAAAATTGCACAGGACACTAAGGATAATCATAAGGCTTTCTTTAGTTATGTTAGGAACCTGGGTGGTAATTCCCAGATATGCTCAGAATTAGTCCAAAATGACAAAAATACACGAACCCACAGACATTGCCAACATCCTAGCTGACAGGTTCAGCGCAAACTCTCCCACCAAAAGGGCAAATATCTTTCCCATCAGAGTGCTGCCCCCCTGACATCTGAGATGCTCAGGTAATCGCTGCCCACTCCAAAGCAAAAAACACAGCATCAATGGGACCAGATGGTGTCCCGGGCTGCATCCTACATGAACTCCAAGAAGAGCTAAACCCAAACATAAAACTACTGTTCAATCTTAGCCTTACTAAAGGATATGTACCCAAAGAGTGGCGTACAGCAACAGCGGTCCCTCTCCACAAAGGTGGTGCCTCAACGGATCCTGGAAACTATCGCCCGATAAGCCTGACTAGCTTGGTCTGCAAAGCTATGGAAAGGATCATCATGGACCTCATAAATAAAGATATTGGGGACCTACAGACACTAGATCCTACCCAGTTCGGCTTTGTTAAGGGCAGATCCTGCCTCTTAAACCTGGTCAATTTCTTTGAAACAGTCACCAAGGCCATTGACGAGGGGAAGGTGGTCCACACAGCCTACCTGGACCTCGCAAAAGCCTTCGATACAATACCCCACTTGGGCATTATAGATAAGCTCACCAGCTTAAATATAAACCCCTATGTCACTAGATGGGTTGCAAACTGGCTGAAGGACAGAACCCACATGGTTAGAATTGCTTGAGCCATGTCAGACTCCAAACCAGTTACAAGTGGCGTCCCACAAGGCTCAGTCCTGGGACATCTCTTGTTCGGTATATATTTCTCGGAGGTACAGGCCAACACGGAAGGACTGTGGCTGACCAAGTTCACAGATGACTGCAAACTGGGCGCCATAATCGACTCTCCAGCCGGCACAAGCATCCTCCAAAAGGGCCTCATAGAAACAGACAACTGGTGCCAGAGCCATGGCCTCAAGCTAAATGCCAAAAAGTGTATAATCATCCCCTTTGGCAAAAACAAAGTGCCCACAAATTACCACATAGGTGGTAATCCATTAAGTACAGAAGAAGTAATTAGGGACCTGGGGACCCAAGTTGATAGCAATCTCTCATTTGACAACCACGTGGCCAATGTGGTTAGAAAAACATTTTATATAACCCACCTAATCATGAAGGGATTCATATGTAGATCAGGGGAGGTCATCGTGCCTCTTTACTCATCCCTCATCAGGCCCATAATTGAGTACAATGCCCCTATTGGGATGTACCTTACCAGACACCTGCAGCAACTGGAAAGACCCCAAAATTACCTCACCAAGAGGATCAAAGGGCTCAAACAAATGCCATATGCTGCCCGGTTAAAGAAACTCCAGCTCTACTCAGTGGCATACCACCTGCTCAGAGGCCATCTGTGCCTGACGTATAAACCCATGTCCAACCCGGAATTAATGGAAATGCTGCACCTCAGAAAATCCAAATCCGATTGAGCTACGCGCTCGAGAGACTTGAACCTCAGCTCTGAAATAAATAGGACATGCTGGAGGGACAGATTCATAACCCAGAGGCTTCCTTCACTCTGGAATAAAATCCCAGTCCAGGTTAGGCAGAGTCCCTCATTGACTCTCTTCAAGAGGAATCTTGATGAGTGGATGGGAGATCGTAGGTTTACCCCGGGTATCACTTCTGTGTCACTGTTAGACAGAGGCACAGTATACTAACCTCGAAAAAGGGCATAGCAAAATTAATTTAAAATGGGGGGCGAAAGCCAAACACACTCTGGCTAGGCTTATAAATGCCCTAGGGCAGATAGCCTAGTATGAACCTATGAACCTATGAACCTAATTATTGGTGAGTCAGAAATTCAGGTGATGAAGTCTATTGGGGACAGGTTAAGGAGAATAAAAATAAAAATAAAGGATGGGACAAAAAGGTGCAAATAAAGGAAACAGCATTAATATGGTGTTGATAAATGTAAACAGTGTAAAGAATGGCAGTGTTTGAATGATGTAAGCAAGCTAATGCAGATACAATAGCAGAGCAAGAATGCAGTGAAGGGGGCAGCTGCCCTGGGTGTAAAGTGCTATTAGGTGTGAATGGCAAATGCAGTCTTCAATGTGGTGCATTGCATTGACATTCAGACATGAATGCTGATAGTGCATTTGTGGTCAGAACTGTAGCACTTAGCACTCCATGTTTGGTATAAACTCTAGCATCTGCTTGCTGCAAATGTATTTTGCTACAATTTAAAAGGAAAAGAGTTTTTTTTCTCTGCTCAATTCCAGAGGAGCAGTTGACCTTTTTCTTTTTGCTCCTTTACTTGGAGTTGAAGGAGGACCAGATTAGGGACTGGCACCGGAAGTAAGAATAGCTAGTTACAACTCTTTGTGGGTATAATCTGTTTACAAGACATAAGGTGTGCAGCGAAAAGTAAAAGAGAAGTGTTTTTAAACTGATGTTGGAAAAAAGAGCTGTGTGGACAATAGAGAAGGATGTATGTTCTGGGATTGTACTTCTTGTTGGAAATGAAGCTGTGAAAATAATGGATGTGATAGTAATATTAGCTTGCATGGTGTTAGTAGATGACTTAAGAAATACATGACGCCAGTGAGATTAATTGTATGATATGCATATACATATGTGGGTGAAAGAAAAAAGATGTTTGAAGAGATAAAAACTATGTAAACATGAACTTATCTGTTATTATATTAGGCAACTCTAATTGTAAAGTAAAGAACAGAAAGACAAAGTAACGCAGGATATTAAAATAATGACAGAAGTAATGGAAATGACAGATTAAGGTTAGGAAAAGAAAAAATAATTTATATACAATGGATGGAATCTAAAGACAGAAATAGATTGTGTAAAATGTTCAGAAGATATGAGAGAATTTAAAGGAGGAAGAAAAGCAGGTTTTTCTGATCATGGAGCAAAATGGGCAGTTACAGGAGAAAATGGATAAAAAGTTATCAGTTCATAAGTTAAACATGGAATATTAAACATAGGAAGTGAGAGAACTGTGGAAGGAACATCCAGCGATAAAACCATATTACAGGAATATATCATAGTGGTGGTTGATGTATAAAGAAAATATATATATATATATATATATATATATATATATATATATATAAAAAAATCAGAGAGAACTGATAGGAGAAACAAACAAAAAAAAAAAGATAAAAATGAGAGACAAAAGCACTTCAGCCTTTCTCCATATCTTCCAGTCACCAGTGGTGTACCACAAGGCTCTGTCATTGACCCTCCTCTTTAACATTCTCACCAACATCCTCCATTCATTCACACAACAGGCTTTCCTAATATAATACGCAGATGACTAAATACTCATATGCACATCAGACAACCTGGCATGGCTCCAAAAAATAACTCAGGAAGCTTTAACAGCCACCAAAACATGGCTTTGTAACTCACAACTAATGCTAAAAAAATCGTTCCTTTCCCCAAATCCCTCTCGCATAAAATACATAAATAAATAAATAAATAAATAAATAAATAAATAAAAATAAAAATAAAAATATGAAAATACTCCCTATTAGTAATACAGCCATCTAAGTCACTTTTCATAGCAAATTCATAGCGATGATGGTGGATGATAATCTTAAGACCTGCATAAAAAAAATAAAAAATCACCAAAAACTAGGGATGCTTTATAGAGCCAAAAACTTTCTAACCAATGGAACTACAATTACGCTTGCCATTACTTACCTCCTCCCCTTATTACCTATAGTGCTTCTATCCTTATTAACCTCCAAGCATCATAAAAAGCAAAACTTTAACAATGTTATAATAAACTGGCTCAATTTACAGTATGACACTAAAAAGCCTAAATTAGTTAGAAATACCCCATCAACTAACTTCTGCACAGCTTCTTGCCACATATAAAATTAACCAGCATCTACCTGCTTGTCCAACAGTAAATGACATTCTGCACAACTATGTTCATAATCTGTCATTATGATCAAATGACCAAAAACTTGTTTCTCTTTCCAAAAGCCTACCAAACCTACTGGGCATGGTCTGTACTCATACCACATTGCTGAGGCCTGGAACTCTTTAGCTGTATCCATCAGGTCAGTACCATCCATCCAGTCCTTTAAAACCATTCTGAAAGATATCCCAAGCAAATTCTGGCTCTGTTTTTGCTCAGCCACAGCATAAACTAAATCCCTAAATAAATGAACAGGTGCATACCTCATACCTCTTACTCCTCCTTCTTCACTCACATTCTAACTTCAAATAATTTCTCAGCCCTGACTATCTGTCTGAATGTGCCATAACCCTTTTTTCTCTCACTTCATATTACAATTCCTGTTTGTCTTATACCAACTTACCTTTAATTTCTCTAAACTGGCTACAATTTCTCTAAATATTAAATTGTTATATACAATGTATCTATTTTTAACCAATGTTGCTAAATTATGTCTAATTTGGTATAATTATTTTAACTGTAGATGTCTTTGCATTATTTTTGAAGAGTGCAAAATTATTGCTCTTAAAATGTTTTTATAATACTTTTGACCTTTTCTACCCAGGCCTACACCTAAATGGACCCCTACCCAATCTTTCTTTCCCGATAAGCAAATGTTAATAAATAAGTTTAAACAATAAGATTGTCTCATGATTTATACACTAGAAATAGCTGGGGATTTGTCTCTATAAGTTCCAAATAATATTGAGAGAGATGTCATATAGTTACACTAAGCCATTTGGTATACAACCGTGGTCCATATCCTTTCATCAGTCAAGGCAGGGCAGTTCCGTGTTTGTTATAAAAACTAGTTATAGTGTTATGGCTCTGTACAATCCTTGAAATATGTATGCCAGGAGGATTTTGGGAAGCAGAGGCAGCTCCACACTGTTCAATGCCCCAATAAAAATACAAAGATTTATTTTTTTCTGATCACAGTAAAAGAACATGGTGTAAGAGCTTGCAGTTGGTCGCCCTTAGCAACCAGTTGCAATGCTCTCTGAATTGGCAGTCTCTGTCATGTATTAATAAGACTAGAGACTACCAGAAACTCTGCAGTGTAACTGCCTTTGATTGGTTGCGCTTAGCAATTACCTGCAGTGCTTTCTCGACAATTTCTAGTCAAATAATATATGGTTAGAGACTGCTGGGAATTGTAGAGCTGTGGATCTTCAGGGATGTTTTCCCCTTTGCAGGCATGCATTTTATTTTACATTGTGGAAGGAAGCCAACAAAAACAGTGGGCAGTTGTAACAGTAGACACTACAAAATAGAGGGCGATTTTCAAACATTACTGCAGTCCGCTTAAAAAGATAATAGAGGAACAAGTTTTGCACCAGTATGCATTTTTTTAACAATACGAAGTATGGCATTCTGATTAGTCAGGCATCACTGACTTGTCTGCAATCCTCTTTAATTTGCCACAGGGCAAGAAAGATGAGACAAAGTCAGAAATGTTCAGTAAACTCAGGGACAACGGAGAGGCATGGTTCCCTGCATACCTCTCAACTTTTTGCTTAAGAATTATGGATAAAACCAAAAATAATGGAGAAGGAGAGGCCCAAAATCAAGAACAGTTTTAAATATTACTTTAATTTACTGTAAAGGCTAATAGAAAATCATATTTTGCTTTAAGATGGATTTTTTGAGCAGTGAGAAGTATGAGGCTCTGTTCATCAATCCCTTTTTCCCATTTTCTACATGGAGTTGGGGTGTCGTTTTACTTCATCTCTTAATATTCAGAGCCATTTTCCTACCTTCTTCGAAACTCATGCTTGACTGTCTCAGGTCTTCTCTCACACAATCCCTCCAGTTCTTTGCTGGATTCCCCTTGATCCTCTTCTTCCTATCTGTCTCAAATCTTCTTCATCAGATTGTCTTCTGTTTTTCTGCACATGTGCCCAAACCACCATAATCTGTTCTTTTTGACCTTTTCTGCAATTGGAGCTACTTTGACTTCTGTTCTTAAGTCCTCATTTCATCACTTGTCCCGTAGTGTGTATCCTACAACCCATCTCATTGACTTCATTTCTATCACCTCTAGCTTCCTTGACTAATCTGCCCATATTTCTATACCATACAGTAGTACTGGTTACACCCACTGTTTTGTATACCTTACTTTTTTTTTGCATTGTTCTGTCATATACTGCTCCTGACACTCTGTGCCATTTGGCTGCAGTCCCTCTGATTCTAGCTTTGACCATCTCAATCATATTTCCCTTCACCTCAGCCACCCCTCTCAGATACTTGAAGCTGTTAACCTGTTCCACGTTTTTCCATTCTATTGCAAAATCAGGGACAATTTAGATATATGGCTCCCTACATAACTCTCAACTTATTTGCTCATGAATTCTAGATGTAACCAAAAATAATGGGGGTTCAGAGATCCAAAATCAGGGATAATTGTTAAATAATACTGCAATTCGCTTAAAAGTTAATAGAACAGCATATTTTATGTTAATATGCATTTTTTGAACTATAAGAAGTATGAAACACTAATTTCTGACATTATTGACTTGTCTTTGATTCTCTAGTATTTACCAGAAAATTAGGGGCAGATTAAAAATATTTGGTAAAATCAGGAATGTTCTGCAAAATCAGAGACAGCTGTGTGACATGGTTCCCTGTAGTAGCACTTTGCAGTAACATACACTTCTAGGCTATTCTTTAGCCACTTTTGAACACCACAGCCGATCGTCAGAAATAACTCTCTTTTAGGAGGAGAGGAAGCATAACTCAACTGTACCTTATTACAAGGAATGTTTCTCATTTAGAATGCTTAACCATTTCACATTGCAGTGATGTGTCATATTTTCTTTATTGCGATTTTTTTTTTAACAAATAGCTGTGGTAAATAATACTGAACGATAGTACCCCATTAGCTGTGGTAAATAATACTGAACGATAGTACCCCATTAAAACAAGAAGAAGAAAAAACTATTAACTACTGTGAATTTCCCTAGCAAAGGTTGTTAGTAAGTGTTCCTCCGTTCCATATTTTGTCAGTTTGCTCCATCTATGAGAGGTACTGTTCCACATTTTGGGGATTGAAGGGTGAAAGGTGTCAGAGGCAGTCAGTGGAAGACAACAAACTGCAGCTTGGGGCTGGCCACATTAAAGTGATCATTGCTGTGGCTTTGGGGTGGGAGGATGGGCTAGAGCTTAGTGCCTGAAAGCTCCTAGGTGAAGGTCATTGCTGTAAATTGATGCTCATTCACTTTTTCTGGCAGAAAACCAGATAGGTCAGTTGGTTGTGGCAGCAATACAGACTACCCACAATGCAATACACTTGTATTTTTTTTATTTAATCTTTATGGCAGTGGATGCAATATGTTGTGTCATATATCAGCAAGTGGAAATGTATTATTATTATTATTATTATGTTTTTCATTTTCTCAATGAGACTTGAGGTGTACAGAGAATGTGGACATGCTTTTTGGTGGCAGGTGATGTATGAATAAGAATGGCTGTAACACGGAGAATAACATGGCCATTATATTTATGTGGCTACTTCACAGTCAAAGCTAGTGTACCATCTCTGAAGGGGTACATTTTACTGGGTCACTACGTATGTGATTTGTACCTAAGTATCCAATTAGAAGTCTCTGTGTTTTTTACATTGTGAACTGACATTTGGAAACTGACATATGGCCTATTTTACATATAGTCAGCTAGAAAATCCAGCTTTTCAGGGAGCCTTTGTTTTTACAGTCTGTCACTATGCTTGGTTTCCACCTGGGGGACTATGACCTCTTCAACAAAGGCCTGGAAAGAGTAATCTCCAGAATATATATGCTAAGTCCTCATTATTTCAGAAGTAAAAATCCTATATATAATTCACCAGAAAAAAATAATACAAAAAATACCATGGGTGTAGT
Organism: Protopterus annectens; assembly: GCF_019279795.1. Lineage (NCBI taxonomy): Eukaryota > Metazoa > Chordata > Ceratodontiformes > Protopteridae > Protopterus > Protopterus annectens. The sequence goes on from NC_056726.1 coordinate 192,496,355, forward strand.
GCAACGCTTTCAAACAACTAAAGCTATGAAGATAAATTCAGAGGTTTGCTGCACATGAAACTATACGGTATGAATTGCAGTCTTAGGTGTACTTTGTAGCTGTAAACCCTGCTGTTTTTAACTGAATGTTTTGCAATGAAATATTTGAGTTTAACAGATACATAGCTTTTCAAAGACAGGGCCCTGTGGCTTCAGTTCATATACCTTTACTGCCTATTTGACATTCTGTGTGATAGTTTCTTTTTTCTTTTCTTTCGTTTTTTTTAATATGGACTCTGTAGTAAACTGTATGCTCAGTATGCTGATTACAGTAATGACCTACCGTACTTCTTTACTAAGCTGTCATTATGTCAAAAATAAAAATACTTTTCATTTCTGTTGAAAATGGAAGTTATTCTATAACTGGACATATGACCCCCCTTTATATTAACTGCAGAAAACTGCATTACAAGAAGATAAAACTGTGAATGTGTTTTTACATGTGGAAAAACATTTTGTTTCCGAGGGCCATGATGTATTATTCTGATAAATTTGGTATAATACTTTGACTTGTACAGTTTTAGAGAAATTGTCCTTTATTACCAGTTACCACCAATAGTCTTATGAAGCTATTTGGATATTCTGAATTCACAATTTGTTTCAAACACAAAAAAGTATAGTTTGCATGTTTTCAAGCTGACACACTCTGTGTTTATCAGAATTATTGGTATTTTCTTATTAAACAAACTAAAAATAATACTTCTTTCCATGGAAAAGTAATATTTTCTGTCATTTCTGTATGTTACAGCAGAATGCACTTATTTTATAGGCATGCCCATATTTGAAATTTTCTCACCTGCTTTTTGCTTAGGTTATACTGTGCAAAAAAAAATGAAACTGTGATTATTAATAGGATCATAGGAAGTTACTAGGCTATTGGCCCTGAGGCCCTTACAAGCCTAGCAAGAATTTAGCCCATGTCCCAACAAGTCAGCACCCTATGCCACTGTCCAGCAGGGACATAGGTGGAATCCCAGGAGTGTATTTTCTGTTCCCCATCCAGTTATCCAGGTTGTGTTTAACAAGGTTAATGAGGTACTTTTCTTTATGTGGAAAGGGAGTCTATTCCACAAAAGGGGGACACAAATCTGTCCCGCCAACAAGTCCTATTGATATCACAAGCCAGGTTGAGGTCTCACATGTGGGTTACTTGAGTGGAGCTTGACTTGCGGATATGCAGCAGTCCCATCAGGGTGGGCTCTGAGATTGCTTTGTATGTCAGACAGAGGTCACCTCCGAGGAGTCTGTACGAGACTGAGTAGAGGGACAGGGCTTTTAGCCTATCTGTGTAGGGTAGATGTTTGATGCCCTAGATTCTCTGGGTGAGGAATCTCTGTGGTCTCTCCAGCTGCTGCATGTGCTTTGTGAAGTACATGCCGAAAGGGACATTGTATTCAATAATCGGTCTTATAAGGGAAGAATACAAAGATGTTATGACCACTTTGTCCCTGGATGAGATACCCTTACTAATGAGGTGGGCCATGTAGAAAGCTTTCTGTACAATGGAGGCAATATGGTGGTCAAAAGTCAGTTTGCTATCAACCTGGATTCTCAAGTCCCTTACGACTGATTGCATGCTTAGTGCCTTATTATCAATGTGATAATTTGTAGGAACATCATTCTCCCCAAAAGAGATGATGATGCATTTTTTTGGCATTCAGTTTGAGGCCATGTTTCTGGCACCAGACATTTGTTTGGGTGAGGTATTATCCAGAAAATTTGGTAAGAATATATTGAAGTATTACAGAGACATTCTCATTTAAAATTATGCCAAAACCAAGATTTGTGTTTCTTTGGTTCTTCATTTAAAATTATGTCAGAATTCATGCCAGAATGGCCTTTGAAAATTGACAAAAGTGAGACTTTTACAAAACATTCAGCTGAAAACAAATGAGTAGCTTTCAGTTCTCTTCAGAATACAATAAACAACACTTACCAAAAACATACATCTTTTATGTTGGAGTGATTTCAGACCTGGAATATTTCTGTATAAAAGTGGTTCATAGGTAGGTACTAGGCTATCAGCCTAAGGGCCTACGTAAGCCTAGCCAGCAAGGTTCCATAGCTTACGCCACCCAAGAAAGTTATTGTCCTGTGGTCTTTTCATTTTTGTATATGTTGAGGCATAAAATGACATTAAATTGTTTTTAATTACAATTCAAGGTGCAGCTGTTCCTTTGTATTCTCTGAGGACAGGAACCCAGTCCATTGACAATTAAGCCAATAACATTTCATGTGAATTTCATGAATAAATACTGAAGCATTTTGGTGACAAATGCATTTAAATCGAATAGTAAAAAGACCCAAAACAAACAGTACTCAGGAAACTCTGAAAATGTTCAGCAGTTAAGGGGTTGAATGTGCAATCAATAGCTCCTGTTGCACCCACAACTATGATAGCATCTTTGTTTACACTTTCAGTATTAAGTTTTGCATGATTTCAGCTTAAGTTGTTCAAACATCAAGGAGTATTCCTCAATTTTCATAAAGTAAGATATCATTGCATGTTTTCTTTTCGTGTGTGTGTGTGTGTGTGTGTGTGTGTGTGTGTTGCCTCTCTGTTTATTTGAGCAAATTTCATCACTTACATTCAGTGTATTTTTCTATGATAATTTTCTGTCTAGTGAATCATAGTCTTGCTGTATCTTTCACATAGTCTAAAATAATGTTTTTGTTAGTGTCTATCTAAAATACCTTTTGTCAGTTCCTGTTGCTTCTTTTACGTGCCAGTATGCAGTTCTATGCATCAGTTTGCTTTCTCATGGCTTCACAGTGACAGGTCTTCTTTGGCCTACTTCATTTTGTCTCATACATTCCACATAGAGCTTTCCATTCAGGACATGTTATGAATGAAACCCGGAAGAATTTATTATAGGCATCAGTAGTCCAGTTATGAAGGGGTAATAGAGTTTTAGAAAATAAGGATGAAGGTTATCTGTATGCACAGATCTAGATGAAAAGAAGTAAAGTGTAACATAATAAAGGGCTTGCTAGACATTCTAGTACGTTCAAATGTTTGACTCATTATACCTGGAATCCCTCTAGTAGCTACAACTAATATTTAAGGCTCTGAGCTGTTAGAGAGTGCTTCCTGTAGTTAAGATTGCATGGTTTAACTTTTTCTGCTTCTATTTGCCTACTGCGTGACTTCTTGCAAGTTATTTAACCAAATAGTCCTCCCAGGTCACCCTTGAAAAGGGATACTTTGTCCAGTGGGTTTACCCAGTTAACAGACTAAAATAAAATAAACAGAAAGATCACTGGTTAAGCACATTTTGTAGTAGCTGAAGGTCATGATATATTATTCTGACAAAGTTACTGTAATATTTAATTGTATTGCAGGGCTGTATTTCTATGAAGAAAGGCACCACTGCACTTAACTTAGTACAGAAGTGGACAGTATATACCTATCTTCTGCAACTATTGTTTTTCTTTTTCTTTCTTTCTTTCTTTTTTTTTGTTTTTCATGAAAGTGCCCAACCAGCTAGCTACTGAGTCTATAATGTGTCCTGGAGAAGTAAGGAACCTGGATCTGTCACTGCTGGGAAGGCAGATTGCTTTATTCTGTTTCACCTGCTAACAAGAATGGAACAATTGAATTAAAGGAATAGATTTCATATTTCAACTTATATTTTATAAGGGAAAGTGACAAACAGTTTTTCCACATGCAAGCTGTTTTTGCCAGGCCCTGTTATTTTACTGCTTGAAACATCATTCATGTAGTGTTATATGTAATATTTATTATTAAAATAAAACTTTCAGAGCAACAGTTATGCACTTGTATGAAATGTATAGTTTTTGGCATATGTTTGGCCTGTGTCCCATCGTTCATCTGGCCAGGATTTGCACTGGAAGAATTATTTTAATAGCCATAGGCATCCACTGAAGTATTTACTAGCTGGCATGAATTCCCAGGCTGTCTGAACAGGATTGTCCTGCAAGCCACAAACACTAAAATTTATAGATCATCCTCCTTCATGTATATCCTAAGAAAATAGCAAACTTTAGCTCATTCTGAATGGAAATCTGTATCATGTTGTAAGCTATACTGAATCATTTTAGTTCAGAGTACAGCCCCAAGACAACAATGCATCTGATGAAAGGAAATTTGTAGGAATACAGACCATGCACCATATATGAGTGCTGGATATTTTATTTGCTGGAGAAGCAGTGCAAACAGCAAACTCCTTGGTAAACACCAAATACTTTTTTTCTCATTTCATTAGCTTTTGCATCACATTGTATACAAACATTTCTGACAGGGGAACCTTTTGAGAATTCATGGGTCGTTATTTTACATTTTGCATGGAAGACGTTACATAAGCTAGATGCCATATGGAAAAAACAAGTACTGATGGACAAAATCCACACTGAAAACAGTCTCTGCTGTTTTTTGAAGTATTTGCATTTGCAGCACATGCTAGAATAGAGCATGCAATCAAACTTTGTCACATATTTTTTTTTCTCAAAGTTTTTTTTTTATTTTTCAAATACATTTGAATGAATTCCATAGTATTTATACATAACATCTTAAATAACTATGTACACTATTTACATTAGCCTGACACTATAACAGATCTTAATGTATGCCGTTACTTTATAAGTATGTCTAATCCCTTATCAGAGTGTCTGATCAATTATTGTATAGTGTTAATCAACGATAACACTTTTCCCCAAGGGTTGTTGATAAATGGCTTTGGATAAATTCTTAGTTCTTTGATTTTAATTTCCAATAATGCTGTGATCTTCAGTAGACTGTAGATGTCTTCCAAAGTTGGTATTGTGTTTGTATTCCATCTTCTTGTTATCCACTTCCTTGAAAATGCAAGTATAGTACATACTACATACGTTTAACCTATTCAAATGAGGACCTTTGTTCACATTTAATAATACATAAATAAAATGATTCATTAAATAAAGCTTGTAGAAAGGTATTAATACCATTTCAAAATGGCTTAATTTTAACACAATCAAAGAAAATATGATTTCAATCTGCATTGTGTACTTGCTCACATCTCTAACATATTATTTTTATGGAAGAACTTATTTTACTGATTCTGTCTGGGGTTAAGAATGCTCTGTGCAAGCATTTCCAATTAAAAACTTTCCACTATTGTGTAAAGGATGTATATTTTAACGATAATAAGATATTTGTTTTACTATCTTCAGTTAACTGTATTGTGTCCTTTGGTTATATATTTCCAATATGAGGTTTTGGGTGTTGTTTTATAGTTTATCAATATTTTGTAAAATTTTGAAATACTGTTTCTCATGTCAAAGTCATCATATACAATTTCATATAAGTATATCATAAATTTAGGTATTTATTTAAATTAAGAATTGTTAATTATTCTACTTAAATCTTGCAAATATGACAGAAGACTCTGCAAAGTTAGCCATTCTTGTTGTGGAATTTTGTATGTTGTTTTTATTACTTGCATATCTAAAACTTTTAGCTCTTTGATACACTGGAGCCAACAAACAAATCCTTTCTGTTCCCAAGAATGAATAATTTCTCTATATATTTTATATGGAAAGTTCTTTGTGACTATAAATGGTATTAAAAGTTCAAACCAGATTTTTAAATCTATATTTGCATTAATAATTTTCCTAAATGAGTCAATATAATAATTAACCATACAAGTTTTAGTGGGTTTAGTTATGTTATATTGCATACTAATACATAATATGTTGTTGTTGTTGTTGTCTTTCGGCTTTTCCCGGTTAGGGGTCGCCACAGCTGAACTCCGGTCCGCTAATGATTGGCAGTAGATTTTCATGAACGCTGAGGTGCCAGCTCGACGTTCAACCTTCAACGAAGGCACGCCCATTTACGCATGTCTTTCGAATGCCCACCCAACCGCGGGGAGGACATGCAGACTCCACATAGAAGGCACTCCCCGCACTCCAGCCGAGAATCGAACGGATACATAATATGTGCCATGGAAAATTGTTTTTATCTATTTGAAATTTTTTTTGTAAATCAAATTCTTTTATTGATATTACAGTTAGTAATTCTTTCCAATTTGCAGAGTAATTTGGACTTATCCAATCTGAGATTGTTTTAGATACTGATGCTTTTATATAAGTTTCTCTATCAGGAAAGTTTATTCCTTCCTGTTTCCATGGTTTGATATGATGTATTAAAGCTATTCTGCTTCTTTTGGGAAACCATGAAAATTTTTATTAGGCATGAATTTATTTCTTTAAGTATATTCCTTTCTAGTAACAGTTGTATTGCCAAGGCTATATATATAGGATATTGGGCAGTAAAACCATTTTTATTAACTGTAGTCTATCTTCAAATGTTAATATTATTTTGTTACATTTTTTCAGAGATTTTAAATGTATTGATGATATTATTGTAGTTTTTTTTATCTTTGCATAACTCAATTATTATATATTTAAGGTAGATTCTTGTTTCCCTATGATGTGATTCCCCCTTAGTCTGCAGTTTTTTTTATTTAAAAATAAAAATTTTGATTTTGATTTATTGAAATGGAGTCCTGAAGTCATATGAAATTTGTCATTTAATATGTCTAATTCTTCTAATGTTGCTTTTGTATTAGATAATATTAGTAATATGTCATCAGCAAATAGCATTACTTTAGAATTGTATTGTTCATAAACATCTATTCCTTTGATTTTTATATTGTTATGAATTGAATCTGCCAATATTTCAATAGCCAGAGCAAATAGAATTGATGACATGGGACATCCTTGTTTAGTGCCTTTTGTTATATGTATAGATTCAGAGGTAAAATGACCTAACTTGACATACTGTAAATTATTTGTATATATATATAGTCTTTAGAAGATGAACAAAGGATGCAGGAAATTCAGATAGTATTAGGATTTTGAATAAATAGTCCCAATTTAGGGAATCAAATGCTTTCTATATATCTAAGCCAATTATGAGTGTTTCTTTATTTCTTTATTAACATAATATATAAGAGAAATTATCCTATTAATATTGTCATGTGTGTGTCTATGATATATAAATCCAGTTTGATCATTATTTATTGTTTTGGATAGTGGTGTTTTCATTCTGTTAGTTAATATTGTCATATATATCTTATAGTTATTATTTAATTATGATATGGGTCTATATGAGGTACAGAGGTTTGGGGATTTGTTTTCCTTTAGGGTTGGTGTGATTAAGGAATATCTCCAAGAGGGTGGTATTAAAGCTTGTGACTGAATTTCTAATATAGTTTTATGGAAGAGGGATAGTATCTTTGAAGGAAAAAGTTTATATATTTCCATAATTATGCCATCTATACCTGGAGATTTATTATTTTACCCTCTTTTATTGTATCTGTAATTTCTTTGTAGGATATGGGTGTTTGCAGGTCTAGTTTTAATTTTTCTGGTATTTTTCTTTATTAGAACATTTTTCATCTAGATTTAATTGATTGATATGTATATTTACTTTTTGGAAATGTTCCATATAGTGATATCTATAGGCATCAAGAATGTCACCTATATCTGAGATATTTTTTCCCTTTCTTTTCACGGAAGATACTTTTAATGTTATTAGCTTTTGATTATATTTTGATTCTTGTGGATAGATTATGTAGATATTTGGGAGAAGTGGCCAAGGTATTAATTTTTAGTTTTTCTAAAGCTAAACTACTTTTATGTGTTAGAATTTCATTGTATTTATTGTTTAATACTTCTACTTTATTTTTCATCTCCAAACGATTTTAATTTTTTCAGCCTTTACTGACAAAAGTTTGGATTGTAGATCTAATAATTCAGAATCCCATTCTCTGATTTTTTTTTTAAACCAAGTTAGGATTTTACCATATATGTAAGCTTTTAATGAGTCACATATGATTATTTTATTTATCTCTGTGGTGTAATTAATATCTAAGAAAAACTGTAATTCAGCTAATAACTAGGGTTTGAACTCTTTAATTTTAGTTATATATGCTGGAATTCTGGAGTTAAAGAATAATAGTTTGTACCCATTTTGAAGTTTTAGTATCAATGAATTGTGGTCTTTAAACGGGCATAGAGTGAGTGAGAAATTAATGATTTTACAGTATAAGTCATGGGCAGCAAATATTTTATCTATTCTAGTTTGGGTACCAAATCTGTGATCTTGATGGGAAAACAACAAAGAATTATCTTCTTTAAATTTGAAAGTATCTACAAGATGAAATAATTCTACCCACTTATTTAAAGCTTTTGATACAGCAGATGTATGCAGCAGTCTTTTATTTGTAGTTTCAGAAATATCAAATATACAGTTAAAATCTCCTCCTAATATTAATTTGCCTTTATAATTATTGGAAATGAAATCCAAGTGTTTTTTAACAGTTCCTTTTCCAGTGCCTGGGAACCAGTATAGGTTGGCTAGGGTCCATAATCTGTTATTATATTTAACTATTACTAATGCCATAAGGCCTTCTTTATCTTCATACCTATAAATTATTTCTGGGTTAATCACATTTGTTTTCCATAAAATTGATATCCCTTTTGTCTTTGTCTTATAAGTGGATAGCGCCAAAATCATATAGTCCTTAGGATTCCATTTGTAATTGTCATTTGTTTTTAAATGAGTTTCTTGTAGGAAGACAATTTTTGCTTTGTTCAATTTTAAATATTTCAGTAGATTTGATCTCTTGCTATGATTGTTTAAGCCATTGGTATTTAAAGATAAAAAAGTTAAATCCATCTTAGGTTATTTAGACTATGTATTTTTTGTTTTACTGTGACTATTAAACATTTTCCTCTGATAACTATGAAGTATATGTTTGAGTTTTTAAAGGAAATTATCAGTTTTGTACTTTGAGTGTTTACCAGTAATAAAGTAATGTTTTGGTCAGGCATCCTAAAAATGTTTTTGTGAAATAACCAATTTAAATGAATAAATGTTAACAAAACTAAGATCTGCACTAGCCATGGAATGAAAATCATTCCTAATCTGATGGATAAACCTAAGTCCATCAGATTATCACTCATACCTTGACAATCCAGAACATCTAGGCTCCATAAATTGAATTATCATATGGAGAATATTTGCAACAGGAATAAGCAATATTTATATTATTTTGAACAGATATAATACTATTGTAGATTAGACAGAATTCTAATATAATATAAATATCTACTTATTGTATAAGCAATTAATATTTACATGAAAGATATATGATAAGCAATTCAATCATAGTAAAGTAGGATGTATCATATATAAAACCTCAGTAAAAGATTATAGCACACAGTTATTTAATATATTCACCCTTATTGATGAAGTCTTTCAAAACGTATTACTTAATATAAATATATGGTAATACTATTTATACATATTTATAATACAATGTATTTTACTGGATATAGCTGAAGTTATATTTCATTGTTTGCCAGCATTTAAGTAATCACTTTGTTGCTAACTTACTTAAAGCATCAAGTTTATGTGAACATTGAAAGTTAGTGCATTTTAATTATCAGTGCATCCCTCTTCTCCCCATTTCGTACACATAAGGATTTTCATATCTGTCATTTCTTATTATAAAATGAGTGAAATTGTAGGTTAAAAACAACAAATTCACTTATTGTGATTAATGATTACAAGTTCCATTTCCATATTCATAAATTGCCATTTTATGGCATATACTGAACATTTATAGATTTAAATGGCAACATTCTACTTTGCATAATCAGCAAAGGTTAAACTAAGTGATTATTGTAAATTTAATACTAATTGATCAGAATGTGATTGTTACATTCTCTGACATTCTTAGTTCAGGCTTCTATAGTTTCCCTTGAACAACTTTGTCAGTTTGATGTCATGTATAAAACATTAGTTACCTTGGTATTATGCATGGTCAAGATGGGTTACAAAACCACAATTCAAGTTAAAAGCAATTATATGACTTGTTATACACATTTACTTATATGAGAAAATCATCATGCTTCTCCTTGATATTCAATATAATGTATGTCATTTAGGACAAGTTAAAACAGTAGTGTTATTATACACAAGCCCATGTTATTAAACTGAGTATCTATTGTCAATTTAATACTATTTGTTTAGAATATGATTGTTACATTCTCTGACATTTCAAGTTCAGGCTTCTGTTGTTTCCCTTGAACAACTTTATCAGTTTGATGTCATGTATAAAACATTAGTTACCTTGGTAACAGCTTAAGTATTATGTATGGTCAAGATGGGTTACAGAACCACAATTCAAGTTAAAGCAATTATATGACTTGTTATGCACATTTACTTATATGAAAAAATCATCATGCTTCTCCTTGATGTTCAGTATAGTGTATGTCATTTATGACAAGTTAAAACTGTAGTGTTATTATACACAAGCCCATGTTATTAAACTGTCTATTGTCAATTTAATACTATTTGTTCAGAATATGATTGTTACATTCTGTGACATTTCAAGTTCAGGTTTCTATTGTTTCTGTTGAACACCTTTGTCAGTATGATGTCATGTATAAACATTAGTTACCTTGGTAATCATTTAAGTATTATATATGGTCAAGATGGGTTACAAAAACTACAATTCAAGTTAAAGGAATTACATGACTTTTTTTGCATATTTACTTATATAAGAAAATCATCATGCTTCCCCCTGATGTTAAATGTAGTATATGTCATTTATGACAAGTTAAGACAATAGTATTGTCATACACAAACCCATGTTATTAAATCCTTCATTTAATATCTAAATTCAGCAGACTGCTTCATCTTATATGATGATTATATGTTTTATGTCTAGATTTACTAAAATCATGCATTACATAACTATTGTTTGTTTTTTTTGTTTTTTTTTTTTTTGCTGTTGCTTAGTTATTTGAGAGACCACAAGCTGTAATGCTTATTCTTATTATTAGCTCCTTCCAAACATGTTTATACAGTCCATAGACTTTAAATTATGAGACCCTTCTAGTTTCTTATTTGTTATAAGTATATTTCCATCCTTACATACACACATATCAGTACTTCAAGCACGGGCAACAATACCCATCCAGTTTTGCCAGAATAGCATTCACTAGTTCATGTGCTATGTTTCCAGGCTGTTCTTAAAATATCCAAACCAGTATTTGTCCTGTTCCATTTTAACAGCCTGTTCCATGCAGTGGCCACTCTGCCAGTGAACCACTCAACACACCTTCCATTCCCACAGATATTTCCACGAAGGAAATCTGATGAATCTCTAGCACTTCCCAGCAACCCCAAACAACCCTAGATTTAGCTATCCCCATATACCCAACACGTCCGAGCAAGCTCACCTCCCAGACCTCTGGAAAGTGTTCTGCACAAGACCAAATGCTTAGTCTTTCACAATAACTCAGACTTCCACTCTTATGTAAGTCCTTAATGGGTTTGTACCAAAATACATTTTAAATATAAAATTGCACTTATTTTTTTTTTTATCAAGAATCAACTTAATAAGCTAAACAAAGTGTTGGGAGACCATCAATATGTGTTTAAAACAGCCCTTTTATTATATATATATATATATATATATATATATATATATATATATATATATATATATATATATATATATATATTTTTAAACCAAAAACATTGCCGAGAATCATCTCGGAGGCTCCTCAGAGCCATTAAGCATTATCATCACTCTGTCTCCATTACCATAGCAACCTGGGAGCATCTGTTTTTGTTAGTGTGTCTGTGTACTGCATACCAGAGGCTTGCGATCCACCTGAAGCAAAGCATTACTGCACTGCAACTTAAAGCTTAAATTCCTCCCTTTCAGCAAGGCAGCAGCCAGGAAAGGAATGGAAAGCAAACAGATAAAAAAAAAAAAAAAACTCCCAACAAGCCACCACTACAAGAGACAACACATTCCTCCAGCTTTCCCACCTCTCACTCAGCAGATGTATAAACAAACTATTCTCTGCCAAAATATCCCAAATCACAGCTCCATCCACCCCCTTCCCCTGGATCCAAGCTAAAACACCAAATGTCTCTTCCTAATACACAAGCATCAGTAAACTTCGATTACAAGCTGCAACCCACAGCTTCAAGGAGATGAAAACGGCAACATACAACAGCTGCCAGACACAGCTGCATCCACACATACCATGTCAGGCTTAATCACTTGAAGCTATGATACCTGCCATAATTGATATTAACTATATTTAGACAGAATAATAATGACAATTGTACTAGCTGCCAGAGACGGCTGCATCCACGCACACCATATCAGGATTGATCAAACAGCACTCATAGCTGTGATACCTGCCATAATTGATATTAACTATATTTAGACAGAATAATGATAACATTTGTACTAAGAGCTTGCTACTATTATTTAACCAGGATATACATGACATTTCTAAATCATACTTTAACTGAAGATGGTATTAGTCTCCATAACAGCATTTTTTTTTTCAAAAGACTCTATTGCTACTGCTATTATATATGATGTTAATTTGTTACATTTGAGTCTGAACTCTGACGAATGGTATCTTGTTGAATTAGTTAATTACTTAAATTATTATAAGTAACAACAATGAAAAATGAACAAGATAAGTTATTCAGTGAGTTCAAGTAGGGGAATAGAAACTTCTATGTTTATATTATATGTTGCTTTGTTTGGCTTATATATAATGTAAATAGTAAACCATCTTCACCTACCTTTGTTTGTGAAGAATTACTGTACTCTTTGAACATTCTGAATAAATCAGTACTGTTTCTCAGTTGTTTAAGAAACCCTCCTTTTTTAAATAAAAACAGATGACAAGTGATGTACCATATCAGTTGATACTTTGAGAGATGTAGTTGTAAGATTTATTTTTTTGGGACAGCTATCTTGGAGTTGGAATCAGTTTTTTGTTTCTTCTTTCTAGCATCAGTCCAAGGATTTGTTTCTTTTATTCTTTTAGGAGTAGGGGCCATCCATTCCATTTCTTCTGGGGTAGACACTATGTTGCTGTTTCTGTTGAATATAGTAGCTTCTTCTAAGTCATTAAAGGTTCTCATCTCATTGGCAAAAAATATTTTTATCTTGGCTGGAAAGACCAGCTGTGCTTTAATGTTGTTTTGTTTGAACACTCTTATTATTGACCAGACTTTTTCCTTTGTTCTAGTATTCTGGAAGAATAATCATTGTCAAACCTTATCAGGCTTTGATTGTATTTTAAGGGTGATTTTCTCCAAGCAGATTTTAATATTAGTTCCTTTTCCAGAAATGAAAGAAATGTTATAACTATGGATCTAGGTGGAGTATTTGTTGAGTTAGAAGCAAGTTTCGTCAGTGCTCTATGCACCTTTTCAATTCCAAATGAAAGTCCCTCTTTCAAGTCTAAAAATTCAGGAATCCAGGTTAAGAATGAAATAATGTCTTCTCCTTCAGTGTTTTCAGACAGACCAAAGATCCCTATGTTGTTTCTCCTTTCCCTGTTTTCTAAGTCATCTATTTTGTTAAGCAGCCAAGTGTTCTGTTTGAGCAGAAATTCTTTTTGGAATTCTTCCTCTTTGAGTCTCCCTTCAGTGTTATTTAGAGAAGTGTCTATATTTGTTATTTTTGTATGGTGTTGCTGTAATAGTTCCTTAAGAGTATCAGCCTGTTTTTGAGAATTTAATTTGAGGTTTTCTACGTCATTTTTAAAGCCATCCATCTTCAAAGATAGTTCCTGTAAGGTAGATGTCATCAATTGCAGTTCTTTTTTCAAAGCAGCATCTGGATGAGAATTCCTTGAGTTGTTCATATTCAGTGACTCAATATGACTCAATATATCTCAAAGTTACTTGACAGGAACATTTTTGTATATCTCCAACAAAGTTGATATTTATGTAGTTTAGTAGTTTATCTATAGATTTCTGATGTTTTAAACTTGAAAATAATAAAATTTGGTACTTATGTATTATTGCAACAACAGTCTAAATGACTCACTATGCAATTCGGCATGGTACAGATAGGCAAACAGCATGACAGAAACTAAAAGTGCTACAGTGTTATGCTGATGTTATGCAGCAGGCTGTGTGGTTTGCAGAAAGTAGTGGAAGTACCACATTTAAACATGTAAGGCCGAGAGCATTTTGGTTTCACCCTTCTCAGGTCGTACAGGTCACAAAATCCTTGACAGTAGCATACACGTTGAAAACACGTCCTTTTGCCTCATTACTGTAGTGTGCCGGTGATTTTCAATTACTTTTCTTGGATCTTCTATAGTGCTTAACACTTAAATATTTGGTACCATTTCAGTTTCTATGCTATCCATCCACTCGTAACAATGCAGTGGCATGGCTGCTGAGGTTATTCACCTGCTGCCTGCGGTAAGAAACCTGGCATGCACTCAGGGCTTGGAAAATGGTTGACTGCTTCTTCTGTCATGGAAGTGTTACCGCGATTGCTGTGAAAATACATTTAAAACATATGTTTTCCTTTGCAGGTTCATGCAAAAAGTATTCTGCTCGATTACATTCAAGCTGCAAGAGAAAACACTGTTCAATATTTTTGACAGCCATCACAGTAACATTTACAGCACAGAAGAAGAAACAATCAACTGATTACTTCTGTCATCTTCTGTTACACCTCCTAATGTAATTACTCTTGTAAAGAGTACATCCTAAGAAAGTTGGATTTTGTTACCCAGAGAAAACAAAAGCATGAAGGCCTGCCAGAAAAGATAGCAACAGTCACTCAGGTGGAATGTGGTTGTGATAATGTTTGCCTATCTGTACCATGCCGAACTGCATAGTGAGTCATTTAGACTGTGGTTGCGTTAATACGTAACTACCTAAAATTTTCCTGTTGTTGTTCTTATTGTTGTGCCTTTTGGCTTTTCCCGGTTAGGGGTCACCACAGCGGAACTCTGGTCCACTAATGATCGGCACTTGATTTTTACGTGCTGAGTTGCCAGCCCTGATGCACAACCTTCAACGAAGGTACGCCTATTCATGCATGTCTCCACGCAGAAGACACTCTATCTGAGAATCGAACTGGACAGTGTCTTACTGTGAGGCGACAACGCTACTGCAGCACCACCACCGTGGTATATTATTATATTAGTTTATGGAGCTCTCAAAATTCACTGCTCTCAGTTGGCCATCTAGGCTCCGCCCCTTTTGTCACATCTTTTTCTTGGTTGCTAAACCAGCTGCAAAATATTTAAACAGTATTGGGGCAATCTTTGATTAAAACCACAGTTTTTTTCACATTACTCTAAGCTATATAAGTTTTATTGGGTTATTGTATGCATTGGACCAATTCTTAAAACAAAAGTGGATAAACAGTATGGATGGCACAGTTGTGCAGTGGTAGCGTTGTTGCCTCACAGCAAGAGGTTCCCGGTTTGATTCTCGGCTGATGTGCCTTCTGTGTGGAGTCTGCATGTCCTTCCTGCATTTGTGTGGGATTCCTCTGGGTGCTCCTTTTTCCTCCCACATTACAAAGATATACAATTGGAGCATTTCTCCATGGGCCGCCGATGAAAATTGGCTTTGTTCCAAGTTGGACTTTCCCAGTTAACACATGTTAAATAAAATAAATAAAATATTAACTAAATAAAATAAATAGACTGCATTCTGGCTTATCATAATCAAATGCTACTCATGTTGAATTTTCCTATCTTCAGATGTGACATTTTGTAATATGTACTGGGGGCTCAGTTACCCCACTGCATATTAAGGATTACTCTTGATATTATATATACACATACTGATGAACAAATACAGATATAATATTATCTATATCTATATCAATATCTCGTTCTCACTATCTATCTATATATATATATATATATATATATATATATATATATATCTATATATATATATATATATATATATATATATATATATACGTGCAAGCATACACACACACACACACACACACACACACACACACACAGACACACAAACACACACACACACACACACACACACACAGAGGTAAAGTACATTTAACTATAGTGACTACACTATACTCCAAAAGTCAATTGTTCCCTTTGAAATATATTGTGTTTTGTATCTGAAAACTCACTTGTTGACAATAAACTGCTTAATGAAACATGGTTAAGCACAAGTTGATTATAAAAAAACATCTCTGTGTAAAACTGCCTGGTTTTATTTCAGAAAACTTCAGTAGCTATCATGACTTATGTATTTGTCTTCTGATATTTTATTGGTATTTTGCAGAGGAAAAATCAAAATGACTGCCTAAATCCTAACAATTGCTTGTCCAGTTAAATCTTGAATGGACGAGTTTTTAACAATGAATCATGTTTGAGAGTGGTGTAGTCTAAATGTCTGTATAAAGCTAACTATGGATAGACCTGCATTACCTACAGTCCAGACATGATTTATTTCTGTTACGTAATGACATTATTTAATAAAGGAGATGTTTTACCTTGTTTCAAGTAATACATTCTATTTTAGTACTTTATTTTGCATCTGCTGTCATAACAGGCATAGTTTAATGATGTAGAGAACATTTGTATGGTGTTATACATAAACATGTTTGCATGGTTCTTGGTTAAACACCACTTTTGATTCAGCATTAATAATAGATAAGTTGTTCACTTCCAATGGGGTATACATACACACTTATGCTGTGCTGACGAGGTCATAAGAAGGCTGAAATGTGCATGTCCACAGCTAGTGGGGTTTGGCTTTATTCGCCTGAATCTGTCCATAAAGACTTAAAAAGGAAAATAAATAGTCATGGGCTTTCAGAAGCCATATAGGTGAAACACTTGATGTCCTTAAGGAGTCATTTGCATATATCCCACAGGCCTCTATTACAGGAGGTTTAAGGTATCACACAGTGAAAACTCTAGTTTGGCTAGTTTTTTCTTGTACTTTTTACTAAATGGTTTATCTGTGTGACTGTTTTGCCTCTTGATTAATGGTTATTTTATAGGGAAAATATCTGGATGAATGTGGGTATTTGATCAAGACTGCTACAATTTCTTACACATCATAAATGCATTAATCTCATTTGGTTAACAATCTAATAGGAATTGCTCAGACTATTAACATACAGGTTATAAATGACATGACTTTATGATTTTTTTTTGTGTAATGATTGATATTGAACAATAAGTTTAATAAATTAATATTTTCATAAAATGACAGAAAAATTGCTTTAGGTTTTATCAGAGAGACCTAGTTCAACTTCTACAAGCCAGCTATAATGATACCCTACTATAACATTTACAATAATTCCAGGAAAAAAGGAATAGTTGGGGGTGTCAGTATATGTTAGGGAGTCATTTTCTGCTTCATTTCTATAATTAGTAATAATGCTGAAATGCTGGTAGTTAGATCAACCTTAAACACCCTCATTATTATAGTGGTAGGATTCTTTCATAGTATTGGCCTTAAACATGAAGTAAATGAAAAGGTTCTGTTTTCTTTCAAAATGTGTATGAAACAGGCCACTTAGATTATTGTGTAACTTAAATTGCCATACTGTAAAATTAAATAATTATGCATCTTCTGTGAGACAGCATCCTCCGTAATAAAATGTTTATAACAGGATAAAGCCTGATAGATGATTTCAAAAAACACCAAATGAAGAAGTAGTCAAAAGGTGAGATGAAAGAGAAAATTCCTTTAATCCATTTAATGCATCCGTCCTGTTACCTCGGCAATTCGCCTTCAGTGGAACAAATAACCAAGTGAACACATTCTCTTTTTATATGCGCATCAATTAATCCATTAATTATTTCATTGCGTCATTAGCCCTATTAATACTTACACTTCAATTACCCTTCAAATACAATCAACAGAGCACTTTGTATAAAGCAATACATGTTCTTTACATACTCTTATAAACTACTTAAAACTGAACTGTATGGAAGACTGTACAAAATTATGCTAAATACATATTAATTCATTTAAATTTAAATTTCATAAATTATTTAACACATTATATAACATTAATTTCACTAAATATTAAATTATACATAACAATAAATAAATAAATAAATAAATAAATAAATAAATAAACACATAAAGCATTTAAATACATATAAATATAAATACATTCAAATTTCATTATGACTCAAAATATTCCTCTAGGATATAATGTATGATACCCTAGGATCATTCTGTATTCTAACCTGTTTAATGCAGTTTTAAAATTTCCTGCACAAAAATGGGGTCTTGCCAATACACTAAATGAAAAACCCTCTATATTACCATTATGTGTATTAATGAAATGAGAGGCTACTGGACTTTCCATGTTTCCCCTCCTAATGTCCCCTAAATGCTCTAAGTAGTTTATAAGAGTATGTAAAGAACATATATTGCTTTATACAAAGTGCTCTGTTGATTGTATTTGAAGGGTATTTGAAATGTAAGTATTAATAGTGTTAATGACACAATGAAATAATTAATGGATTAATTGATGAGCATATAAAAAGAGAATGTGTTCACTTGGTTATTTTTTCCACTGAAGGCGAATTGCCTAGGTACCAGGATGGATGTATTAAATGGATTAAAGGAATTTTCTCTTTCATCTCACCTTTTGACTACTTCTTCATTTGGTGTTTTTTGAATATTGTTGTGTTGTGGCCGTTGCTGTTTTTTGCTATGGAGAGATCTAATTCTGAAGGAGGTCGAATTGGTGAGAATTTCTCATTTGCTGAACTGTTGAAGGAGAGGGAGCGTAAGTGTGCTGCCTCTGATTTGTGGTCTATGAATGTCAATGATTCATACTTGGGAGACTTTGTCCGTTTGAAATGGCTAACGTCTAAAGAAATGACCATTTTTTATGACTCAAAATTATTAGAAAAATATGTAGCCCTAAGTATTGCCCCTAGCGGTTTACGTATAGATAAACTACCAGCTGGTGGTTTTAATAAGGATGAAAATGACCTGTTACTGGAGTGGAGGCAGGCGGCACAGGAGTGCTGTTTGAACTGGTTAAAAATTCTTATTAAAAGAAATGAAAGGGCCATTGAGAATCTGCATAAAAAAATAACTGATTTACAGCAGGAACTTACTAGCAGGACTTCATCCGCTGTTTTACAATTGAATTTTAAAAATATCAATGAAAAGATAGCAAAGGTAGAGAACGATGTCATGGCTCGGAAGAAATCCAAACTCAATCGGGACATTAAAGACTATGAAAAGAATGAAGTTTACAATTGGCCACGGAGGGGACGCCGTTTATACCAGAAGTACAAAAGACGTTCAACCGGAAGTGAGGAGGTGTCGTCATGTTCATCAGTTGAGACTGGTGTGAGTCGCAAAAGTGTTTCTTTCGAAAATATTGCAATGGAAGGTCCAGATGGAGCTGTGGAGAGTCGGAGAGGTGAGCAGAGTAATCGGAAGCCTTATTCTAAAGTGCAAACTAGATCTGGAAGGAACCAGGGTAAGGTGGCTCACACTTCCACTTCATTGCCTAATTCAAAAAACTAGAAGTAAATTCTGTTTGTTCCTCGGAACGACAGGCATTATTTAACTGTAGTCATTCTGTTGATGCCTATTTGGACTCTGAGACTATTTTGGATAATGTTACTATGACTGGTTTTGAAAATGTTGCTGATGGTGTCTCTGCTAGTAATGTTGATTTAGTTTGTAACAATTTAAATGTAGTTAACCTTTCTGGATTGTGTCTGTCTGAAGACATGCTTAGAGTTTTGTTAAAAGGCACTAAGTTTGTACCTACTAAATTACCTTTGCTTGTGGACGTATTAGTGGATGTTAAAAAATTCGTCCGCAAATTGAATTTAAAGGTATTTTTTTTCTGAACGTCAGAATTATTTTCAAACTGAAAGTAATATTTCACCACATGATGAGCTATTGAATTTGAGTATATATGATTATGACGATTTGGTGTTAGATGGATGTAAAGATAAAAATGATGAGTCGGATTTTTCTGAAGATGTTAACCCTTGTGTGGATGAAAGTTTTGGGGGGGGGGCTATGGGCTCATTGATGTCCCTTGTTTTTCAGGTGATAGTACCTTTATTCCTCCTAAATGTTCGCTGGCTATAAATGCATTTGAATATGTTGCATATTCTAGCATTGAAAAAGCACACAAAGAGTTTTGTAGACAAAATAAGTCATTTAACTTAAATAAATGTGAATGGGTGGCTTTAAAAGGGTTGAGAACAAAACTAGATAAGATAACTGTTAAACCAGCTGACAAAGGGGGTAATTGGGTAGTGATGGATACTGATAAATATGAATGTATTGTTAACACTTTGTTGGGAGAGGACACATATGTTAAGTTGAATAACAACCCTTTGAAACGTTATTCTGAAGAGCTTAGTGAACTATTAGAAAAAGGAGAAAGGTTAGGCTTTTTTACTAGTAACGACATTAAAAAGTTAACAGTCAAGGAACCTCGTCATCCATACATTTACATTATTCCTAAAATTCACAAAAATATGACGAATCCACCAGGAAGGCCCATCATTTCTGGCATAGGCTCTTATGTAGAAAGAGTGAATACATTTTTGGAATTTCATTTCAAAAAGTATCTCCCTAAAGTTTGTTCCCATGTAAGAAATACTCAAGATGTATGTCAAGCATCTTGTGGGGTAGAGTGGAAAGAGGACTATTACTGGGTGACAGTTTATGTTTCATCCTTATATACTAACATCAATAAGAGATGGGGTTTAGAAGCCATGCAGAAGATGATGGGTGAAGGACCGCGTACTATGTAATTGTTATGTTTACCGGAGTTTAGTTTGACACATAATTATTTTATGTGGAAGAAAGATTTCTTTCTACAAGTTAAGGGGACTGCTATGGGTGCAGCTTTTGCACCCACATATGCAGTAATATACATGGGTGAATTTGAAAAAGAATTCATGTTTCAAAGTAATTTTTTTGTGAATAATGTTGTATTTTATAGACGTTACATTGATGATCTTATTTTTGTTTGTAGGGGTGAGGTGTCCTTGTTTGAGCAATTCATGAAACATCTGAATGACAACACACATGGGTTAAGATTTATTGCACAAAGTTCTTTGTGCAATATATCATTTTTGGATGTAGAATTTTATGTAGGGAAGGATAATTTGATACAACATAAACCCTTTAGGAAACCAACAGCAGTGAAGAACTTTTTGCATGCAAGCAGTATGCATCCACCCCATTTGATTAAGGCATTACCTGAAAGGGAATTTAAGAGAATTTTATGAAATACCTCGCACCCAGACTTATGGGAAGAAGGTTGTGATGAAATCTCTACCAGACTTATATCTAGAGGGTATGAAAGTACTGCACTTTTAGGTATTAAGAATAGGTTATGTAGAATCAAAACCTCAGGAAGGGGTGTGTATCATAGTGACCGTTGTCATTCGTTGGTCGCATCTACACAAGAAAATATATTTTTTGTGTCCAGATTTTCTGATTTTTCAACTGTGGTTGAAAAAACTCTTAAAGAATTGTGGCATGTTGTGTGTGATGACCTAAATGTTGGTCATCTATTTCCTAGGCACATCACATTTTCATACAGTAGGTACTATAACTTAAAAGAATTGTTGAACAGAAAACTGGAACATTCTATTGATGTGAATGTTGGCATGCATTGTTGTGGCCGGTGTTTGGTTTGTAATAGGGCAAAAAATATGCATGGGATGAAAATAAATGGTAAGAAATATTTAGCATTTGAGAAGTTTGATTGTTTGTCATCTGGGGTGGTATACATTTTGGGCTGTGATTGCATCACGCCTTTATGGTATATCGGACAGACCACCAGGAAGGTTAAAGTGCATATTTTAGAGCATTTAGGGGACATTAGGAGGGGAAACATGGAAAGTCCAGTAGCCTCTCATTTCATTAATACACATAATGGTAATATAGAGGGTTTTTCATTTAGTGTATTGGCAAGACCCCATTTTTGTGCAGGAAATTTTGAAACTGCATTAAGCAGGTTAGAATACAGAATGATCCTAGGGTATCATACATTATATGCTAGAGGAATGAATTTAGAGAGTGGGTTTACAGTATAAAATACAGTAGTGGTGAAATATTTTGAGTCATAATGAAATTTGAATGTATTTATATTTATATGTATTTAAATGCTTTATGCATTTATTTATTTATTGTTATGTATAATTTAATATTTAGTGAAATCAATGTTATATAATGTGTTAAATAATTTATGAAATTTAAATTTAAATTAATTAATATGTATTTAGCATAATTTTGTACAGTCTTCCATACAGTTCAGTTTTAAGTAGTTTATAAGAGTATGTAAAGAACATGTATTGCTTTATACAAAGTGCTCTGTTGATTGTATTTGAAGGGTATTTGAAGTGTAAGTATTAATAGGGTTAATGACACAATGAAATAATTAATGGATTAAGTGATGATCATATAAAAAGAGAATGTGTTCACTTGGTTATTTGTTCCACTGAAGGCGAATTGCCGACGTACCAGGACGGATGTATTAAATGGATTAAAGGAATT
This sequence comes from Protopterus annectens, assembly GCF_019279795.1. Lineage (NCBI taxonomy): Eukaryota > Metazoa > Chordata > Ceratodontiformes > Protopteridae > Protopterus > Protopterus annectens. Next base: position 192,518,766 of record NC_056726.1, read on the forward strand.
TTCTCTTTCATCTCAACTTTTGACTACTTCTTCATTTGGTGTTTTTTGAATACTGTTGTGTTGTGGCCTTTGCTGTTTTTTGCTATGATAGATGATTTCCCCTGGCATACAAACTACATCTTTGATGCTATATTTATATACCAAAGAGACAATATAATATATGTTGAACCTTTATTTATATTGGAAACATCAGATCTTCTTAGTGTTATGGGAAAATAACCATTGATAAGATGATGAACTCCAAATATGAAAAACACAGGAAATGTTGCCGATTAAGGGATTATTAAACTGTACGGTGGTGGTGCTGCAGTAGCGTTGTCGCCTCACAGTTAGATGTTGCCCGTTCGATTCTCACTTAGAGCGTCTTCTGTGTGATGACATGCGTGAATGGGCATTCCTTCGTTGAAGGTTGTGCGTTAGGCCCGGCAAGCCAGCACATAAAAAAATCTACTGCCAATCATTAGCGGACCGGAGTTCTGCTGTGGCGACCCCTAACCGGGAAAAGCTGAAAGACACAAACAAACTGAGGAAATTGTTCTGAAATCTTGTTTATTGATTTATTTATTGATTGATTGACATTTGTTGACTGGGAAGGTCCGCTGGGCCAGAAACCCATTTTCAGTGGAGGCCTGAGATAAAAATATTCTAGTGTCAAATGTGCTGTCCAGTGCCTCAGTCAAACCATGTTGGTAGAACAGAAAACTGAAAAACTAAAAAAAAAAGAACCAGCATTGGATGAATTACAGCTAGTAATCAGCATGGTTAAACCATACATTAATCAATGCATCAACTGGTTGCCTTCAGTAAACTAAGAAAGCAGTGTACATATTTTCTATAACCATCAATTCATTAAATAGTTCAAAGGTGTTTTTGTTTTTATTCATCTACATAGAGTAAAACAACTACTAACAATATTACTTTGAAGGCTAATGATTACATTGTAACTGATAGCGGTAAACATTGTAAGTTATTTATTCACTGTTTCCTTTCGCAGTAACTGTTAGTAGGAGCACAATAAAACTTATATTCATAGTAGAGTCTTACATTATATATTTTAGAAAAATTACAACAAAGATACAGCCAAGTTAGTCTTTACTGTAAATGAACATTCTGTAGTGGAGGCTCATGGGGTATGTGCAACTGACCCTGTAAGGACATTCCAGTGTTTCATCTACAGAGCTTATGAATGTTCACAACTTTTAAATTTTTAAGTCTTTATAAGTACATTCAGTTCATGCTATGTTTCAGAATTTTTGTGAATGCATCAGTATGCCATAAGTGGATTGTTTGGCTATAATTTTGAAACACTGGGCTTGAAATTCAGCTGAAGCCCATAAACATTAAGGTGCCTGCAAATGATCTCAAACAACATTCAAGTAAGTGGTAAAAAGGTTACACACACACAAAAAAAAAATCAGTAAAAGCTACCAATCTTAGCACTGAAGATATTCAGTCCAAGCAAGCACCCAAATGAGAGATGGAACACTGAGGAACGATATGTTGTGAACCAAAAAGACTTTATTAACGCTGTCACTACAAATAACACACTTCTTCAGATAAAATTCAAATACTGCAAGTACTGTTTAAATACCATGACGAACATCGAATAACAAACTTCATTGGATATCCAGTATTTAAAATATTTAAAATGATACTATCTTTTAAAATTTATCAAGGATATAAATGAATAAAACATCTATAATAATACCCTAGATTCTTCTATAAAACAATATTAATACATATATATAATTAATTGTATTAATAACAGACTTCTATTAATAAAAAATTTAGCACTGAAGATCTCATCTTCCAGTGTCATGTTGACATATCACTGGTTGCTTTTGTTTATAGGGTTTTCTTGGTAAACAGTGCTGCGTGGACTGCAATTAACTTGTTCAGTAAGCTGCTGTGTATGTTGTCTAGGCCCATGGGGGTGTTACTTTTTGTTTTGGATGGTTAGGTTGAGACTTGGTCAATACTGATGTTGGGAACAGCCAGCTCTGTGGTGAAGTGGGATAAAATCTTGACTATGCTGAAGGTGACCCAGGTTTGAATAGTGGCTCAGGTGCATGTAGGAACTGGAGAGGGAGGATGGGAATGAATGCCCACAGCTGGCTTGTTCATCATGGTAAAAATGTCAGTCACCACAAGGGTAACATCTAGTGAGAGCACCAAGTGTTATCCAGTGGAGTTTAACCCTGGTAACTTCATGCTGTTATGGTGCATTTGCACTAGTACCTAAGGAAAATTTGGCATATAGAGAGGTATGTTTCCCTTTAGAAGGTAGCAACTGTGGGGCTCAGAGGAGCTGCCAAAGGGAGAGCTGGTACACCCAATGGTGATGATAAGCTGCCCTACCAGGACCAGGAAGCTGTCTTGCTCCCTACCACTGGACTATCAGCAGGGAATAAAATGCTGATTAGGACTCTGGAACAGGAGCAGGAACAAATGGCCTGTAGAGCTCTTATTAGCCTGGGAATGCTTAGCTGCTTTCCCCAGAATAAATTTACCAACTACATGTGAATAATGGAGTCACTGGTCCAGGTCCTGGGGAAGTAAAAAATATATATGTATCGATAGCAAGCGTCTTGACCTGAAGTGGTATGGGAGAAACAAAGGTATAGTAGATGGAGTGAAATTAGAATTTATTAACCTCAGTGTTATATATGAATTTTGTATCTGTGTGGGTAGCATCATTTATAATGAACTTAGAGAATGTCTATGTATTTCTGAGACTCGTGGGCAGCTTTGGTATATTTCATAGTATTTATTTTATTTTAATTATATTTATTAACCAGGGTAGAGCACTGATCTCCATGGACCTTTTTCAGATTCAGCCATGGAGTGCTGTCTGGTTAAATAACTTGCTCACAACCATAATTAGGCAATGGAGACCGAGGGAATCCAATCATGGACCACTGTACTACAGCTTGCTAATGGCTCCTTAATCCTCTCTGCCAACTGCAATACATTTATTTCAAGGCATATTCAGTTTCTTGCTAAATTGTTTAACATTTTCTTCATGAGGTAGAAGAGGGCAGAGTTAGATAAGTCTAGGAGCATAATAACACAATACTGATATTTATTCTACCTTTGATTTTTAACAATTTATTATTAAATATTCTGTGGACTTATTCATCTTTACATCTCTTGGTCACTTCTTTTCCAAAGCACTTAGTCTTATAGTCCAAGGATACAGCCATGTGTGTTTTTTGATTTTTACTAGGACAATAAAGTTTACACTGCTTATAACATTCCTCTTTCATCAGCATTCAGCTTTATTCTGTTATTATCATTTTTTTAAATCAAAGAATGACTTTTGTGATGAGTGGTGGTGCCAAAAGTCACAAAATATTTCCCCTAGCCCTACAGTACAAAATATTACAGATTTGTAACATTTGACCCACACATATTTCATTTACTGTACATGCCTTCATTTGAGAGAGATTTTATAACATTTGTTGCTGTTTTGTAAGACAAAATATGTATAGAAAACAGCAAATTCAAAATATGGGAAACTGATATATAGTGATATATATTTATAAAATGGATTAATTTTATGTAGAGTTTCTTGGTGAAAAATGTTCTTGGACTATACTACTTGTATGGTTTTTAAATATAATTCATATTAATTTTCTAAAAATGTGAAAATGACATTTGTCTCTTTTTTTCATCAGCAAAGAGTAGAAATTTCTATATACTACTCATTTCTGATAAGTTTGCATGCTGAACAACTTTACAGTTCAATAACCTGTTATCCTGTTGTGTTTTAAAGCTATTCTCCTTTATTTGTTAAATATGAAAGAAATGATTTTTGTTTTTCTTTAACTGCTTGCAAATAAGAACATTTGTAATATAAAAATCCATTTAGATTTTATGCTGCATAACATTTTTAGAGTACAGCTGCATCGGATTTACTTTTTGTCTGACTTTGAACATTATGATTACTCTTACTGAAAATGAGAATATATTAAACTACAGATGTTCAGCATGCCCACTGCTGCAGTAGTCCTTAGGCTGTTTCCTGTCTAGGGAGCAACAACCTGCCATCTGCAAAAAGCTCTGGCTCTTGTCCACTCCTCCACTCTGACTGCTGGTTGGCTAATCCCAAGGAGGGAAGTCTGCAGTCAGCGTTAAACTTTCTTCAGTACTTTCAGTACTTTCTTGCTGTCTTGATATGTAGCATCTCTCAGGCTTCACAGGAGCATCAATGAGCTAAGAGCTTCATTTCTGGCAGATAACTCCTCATTGAGGAGCCCCTCCATTTAGTAATTATTGCTCTTTTGAGAAAAATAGCATTTTATTTATTTTTTGAATAAAAACATTATTATCCCATTAAGAAAAAAAAGATTTTTTCACAACATCAAACGTTTCCTATCAGGGAGTGCTATATTTAGAATAGGATGTTTATTAAGATATTTGGGGCTAATTTAAAAAAAAAAACATATACTGTACTATTTGTGTAAACTTTGAATTTTTTGAAACAGGTTTATGGAGGAACAGGTGGGAACTTATGTGTCAGTGATGTGTTTAATTTTGATTCTGTCAGTGTGTGTGTGTGTGTGTGTGTGTGTGTGTGTGTGTGTGTGTGTGTGTGTGCGAGTGCTTGAACAGTAATGGCAGGGAAATTCTGTTCTACTTTTACTTTTTATAACTTAAGGCACTAGGTAAAGTGTTATATGTGTGCTGCTGGTGAATAATCGGTGACAACTTACCTCTGACAGACTCGTTTCAGCAATTCTTAATTATTTTGGTGCCTCTTCTCTGGTTACTCACTCTAGTCCTGATGGCTATTCTCCTTCTGTACCTAGAAAGAAAAAAATCACTTACGAAGGAGTCCTTGCCATTGTCTTAAACTCAGTGTATGTTTCAGGTGATAGTGGGTGAACCTAAAGTGGCCATTAGTTGTTCCTCAGGCAACTAACTTACCTCACAGGCTTCCTCTATTGTCCTTTCAGCCAGCATGAACTGGGTGTCAGTCTTCTTCATCTGCTCCCATGTTCCATAACGGCATGGGAGAACCATCTTCTCCAGGACTGGGAGACACTCAGGGAAATTCTTCTCATGTTAACTGGATCAAGAGACCATTAGTCTGGGCAGACATCCCTGATTTGAGTCGGTCGTCTTTAGCTGGAACTCCTATTAAGAGAAAACAAAATGTTAAACATTGTTTTTCTCATGAAGTTGTATTGTTAAAAAAATGAGTTCCTTACCTTGGCTAGACAGGATTTATGGGCAGTAAATCCTAATATACAGAAACCTTTGCAGATGGGCATTTGCTGTAAAGTTATTCCTTAGGAAACATGGCCTGTTGATTCTGATTATGACAGAGATATGGCTTTGTCTTGTATAGTCACAAGCCCAACTCTTTGATTGTAAGGAAAACTTTAATTCTTATCCTCTTGTGGAGGAAATTTCTTTGAATCAGACCATTGTCAAGATAAGTGAGATATTTTTATGGAAAAAATAGCTGTTTCACATGAACTGAAGATGCATTTTGATATGTTACAAATGGATATACCTCACTGCTCTCCCATCCCCCCATTACTGCCAGCCCTAGAGGATATGGTATATGCTGCCTGTACTCATCCTGATACACAGCTACCAGTCCCTAAAAAGGCAAATTAGCTATACATGGTACCTCAGTATAATACATTTATTTTCTCTTATGTTAGGTCAGACCTAGCTGCCATTTCAGCTGTGACTCATATTGGCAACAGACTGGTGCTCAATATCATCCCTTCTCCTGGTGATAAGTAGGGTCAAATGGTGGCCTGTTTAGATAAGGACATTTTTTCTTCTTGCCTTTAGGATTCTGAATTACAAGGCATGTATGAAGAAATGTATCTTATGCCATATGGACAGTCTGAGGTAACTGCCTTCCACTCTTCCTACAGAAGAAAGGTCTGTTTTCAATCAAACTGTTTGTATCACTTTCCAGGTATCTAAACATGCATTGAAGAATGTGTATGACTGTGCAGATGCTGTGTCTAGGGTCACTGCTACTGCTGCAGTGTTGATAAGATATACTTGGGAGCGTAACCAAAATTAAAATTAAATTTAAATTAAATTAAAATTAACATTTGCTGATGAGATAAGTCTGAAATATAGGATTCAGCTTTAGGTAAGAAGGTATTGTCTGGCTCTTCTTCTACCCAGGTTCTCAAACAATATGATGAAAGAGGGAAATTAATTCAGGGAGCTTCTAAGATATTGCATGTATCTCAGTACTAATCATGCAGGTCTCCTTCTTACACAAAAAAGCCAAATAAACAAAATCATCCATTTTCTGTCAAGCAAAATGGAAATAAAAAAAAGAGATGGGCAGTGGGGAAAAACAGCAAACAACAGGGGTATTTTCAGACAAAGGGACAGACCAACAGTATAGAATGACAATGTTAGCATTTCTTATCCTCTTTCCTCTCTCTGGTAAAAATCTCTCCATATCTGTCCCCAAAACTGTCCCCCAACATTCACCCATTGGCAAAAGTGGGTGTTAAGTGGTGCAAAAGGGTTACAGATGGCACTGGATACAAAAACTGCATTTCTGTAGAATATCTCCCTAACCTCCAAGTCAAACATGTCTTTTCCTAAGATTCTTCAGTCTTTATACAAACAAGCAGCCTTTAAGTCAAGGGGCAGAAACGTCAACTGCAGAATGTTTCTTGTACCATAGAAAGAGGCATCTTGCAGACCAGTAGTACCTCATTTATTTCTAAATCTGTATGTGAACGCTCCAAAGTTCAAACTGTTGACCTTGCAGAACTTGTCACTTCATGCTCCTCACATGAGTTACTTGGTAACTCTATACTTAAAAGATACTTACTTCCATGTTCTCTTAGTCACAGGCATCAAGATGTTTCTAAGGCTCTCTGCTTCTGTGTCACATTTTCAGTTCTCTGCATTATCCTTTGGTTTATCTACAGATCCACAGGTATTCATAAAATGTCTAGCCCCAGTCATTGCTTATTGCAGACTGAATGGCATTTACATGTGTATATAGATGACTTGCTTATCTTTGCAAATTGTTTAAACAGATTTCAAGAGTCATTATCATAGGCTCTATCCCTTCTGACAAATCTGGACTTCCAGATAACTATTGCAACATCTGTTTTGACTCATCTCACAGGATTGTGTTTCTGGGATGCCTTATAGATTCTTCTCTTCAACAGGCCTTTTTAACATACAAGACAGTGTGGATCTTTATCTGGACTATTTCCATGTACTTCTCCAATCAGTCTCAGGCTTCTGCAAGAGAATTTCTCAGGATTCTAGAGTTCTTAGCTTCTATGATTTTCATGATATCGCCTGACAGATTGCACATGAGACATGCAATGGTTTCTAAAAACACATGGACCTAGCATTTGTATTCTCTGGAGTATCACATTTCAATTTTGGGCTTTATAAAAAGGGAACTACTTTGGTGAAGACAGCATATACAACTAAACACAGGTCTCCCCTTCTTTCCTCAGACCTCAAACCAAGCTGTCACCACAGGTGCATCAGATTTTCCTTGGGAAGCAGCTTCCAGAGGGGTAAAACTATAAGACTTGTGGAATCCTTCAAGCAGGCCAAAGCAGATCAACTTAAAAGAAATGTTGGTTGTGATCCATGCTTTGAAGTCTTTCCATCACCTTTGGTCCTCGAGATCATTTCAGGTGATTACAGACAATAACTCAGTTATGTGGTACAGCAACAAGCAAGGAGGTGTGAGGGCACATCTCCTATGCAGGCTGACAATGATGTCTTGGGAATTACATCTTCAGAATTCCTTAACCCTTCAACCCTTTTACATTCTGTCAGAGCAAAACTTAGTGCTAAGCAAGTTGAACAGGACCAGGACAGACCCTCACAAATGGAAATTGAACAATGGGATCTTCCAGGAATTGATCCACTTGTATGGAACACTTGAAATAGATTTGTTCACCTCCATTCAAAACAGGTGACTAAACAAGTTTGGTTCTGTGTGGACTTGCAAGCAAGCCTGGAAGACAGATGCATTTTCTTTCTTTTGGAAGGGAGTGTTCCTTTATGTATGTTCCCCCTTTCCACTGATATGCAGGGCAATTTTGAAGATTCAAAAGGATACCTCAGAAATAAGTGTGGTGACCCTGTTTTGGCTCAGGCAACATTGGTTCTGCCTTGTTATGGAATTGTCTATGGGTAATTGCCATAAGCTTTCTTACAGACTGGATCTACTCACACAAGACAGGGGGAATTTAATACACCCCAGTGCCAAGCAACTTCAGCTGACTGCTTGGATGATTCAACTCTAATGCCTTTTAGGCAGTTATTTCATGAGGATGGACAGCAGGTACTGAAGAAAGCAAGAACGCCTGCTGCTGAAAAATCCTGTGTTGGTAAGTGGAAGTGATTTTCTGGTTGGTGCCTAACCAATAACTAGGGGCCCATCAGGGATTTTGTAACACTGGTGCTCAAATATTTGTGTGAGTTACTTTCCTCTAGCCTCACTTATTCCTCTGTAAAGGTTCATCATATGGCCATTTCAGCATGTCTGTCCATATATCCTCTGTTCTCTTCTCTTTTGGTTGTGAATCAGTTTCTGAAAGGAGTTTTACACCTGAGACCTCCTCATAAACTGGTTGCTCCTCTTTGGGATCTCAACTATGTGCTGGAGAATTTGACTCTGTCCCCTTTTGAACCTGCCCATCAAGCTGATTTAAGGTTCATGACTTGTAAAGCAGTACTCATCACTGATTTGATGTCTGGTAGAAAAATATCTGAGTTACAAGTTCTCGTGGTGAGTAAACCCTATCTGATTTTCCATAGATATAGCATCTTTTTAAGAATAAACCCTCATTCATGCCCATAGTGTTTAAGGAGTTAACTTTGAATCAATCCATCAGTCTTGCAGTTTTCTACCCAATAATTAAAAAACAGGGAGAACAGAATCTGCATACTCTGGACATGCATAGGCAGCTCAGGTAATATACTGCCAGAACTAAACTTTTACAAAACTCGATCAGCTATGTTTTTCTTATCAAGGAAGAAAATGCGGCATCCTTTGCCTAAACAGACACTTTCCAGGTGGTTGTCCTCAACTATCATTTTTTGTTATTCCCACCATGGCAAATCTATTCCAAGCAATTTCAAGGCACATTCCACTAGAGCCTTATCTTCTTTGATGGCATACTGGAAAGGAATGGACTCTAGAAGCATTCTAGAGGAAGCTACATAGTTCTCTGTACATATGTTTACAAAGCATTGCAAATTGTCTTCCTTTCCGAGGTCCAGGCCAAACTTTGCTAGGACTATTCCCCAGGGGCTTCTGGATCCATATTCTTCTTTCTCCCAGGTTGGATAGGTTTTGGTATTCAATGCATAAATCCTAAGGACTACAGCAGCAATGGGAATGATGAACATAATAGACATGCTTAAGTTGTTCTTAGCCATAACAGTAGATATTTGAATTCCTCACTCATGCAGTAGCAGTAACTACCCTCCAGCTCCCTACTCTTGTATATTGTTGTAGTCTGGATATTTATTTATTTATATTACATTTCTTGACCAGGTAAGTTCAGCTGGGCACAAAGGCCCCTTTTCAGTGAAGGCCCGGAGAGAAAAGCTCCAGTACATGCAGAATCAACAAAATCTTTTAAGTTATGCAATCTCAACAATCTCAGGCAGAATACAATTAAAATAAATTTACAATCTCAAAATAGATAAAGTAGGTTTTTGTTTGTTTCTACTTTATATGTTTTATTGCTATTATTGGTTAGTTGTTTCAGGGTTGTTGGTCTCTTATCAAATTGTATGGCTTAGAAAGTCCTGAAGAAAGACTTAAGAGATGGCTGCATACTGATTAACAGCATAAATTCAGCTCTCCCAGTGTGAAAACAGAAGCTGAGAAAAAGGAATGCCATTGAAAATGTTTTTTGGTACAATGCAATTAATTGAATGGGCACATCGAGTGTATGCATCAAACCTGGCCACGAGAAAGCATCCAAGACATATATTAGTAAAGATGAAATCATACCAGCAGAAAGAGTTGATTTTGACAACATGTGGCAGAAGGGCAAAGTATTAAAAAATGGAGACAGCAGAGTGTTTGTAGAAAATGATTATTCACTGTGCACCAGGCAGAAGAGAAGCAAATTTATCCCAGCAATCAAGGAATGTCGACAGGGAGATGTGATTTTTAAGCTGCTGTATCTTGATGTCTTCAAAGAGGATCAAAGTTATTATTTGACACAGAACATGCTAAGGAGAAAGTAAAAAAATATCTAGCAAAAAATGAGTTAGCAAGCAGAAGGGGACTCTGCTTTTCATTCTTCTGACAGTAGGGTTCATAGAGAGACTTTGTCAGTGAAACCTTTTCCAGTATTCAAAAAGAAAATGATTAAGAGGCAGAAAAAGCACAATAATTGACTAGAAGAATCAGTAGTACCTTGGACTTTAAACAGAGTCTGGTGCTGCAAGATGGAGATAAACTGGAAGAAGACCAGCAACTCTGAAATTATTCAATAAACTGAAGACTACAAAGCATCTTATCACATGTTAAACTTGTGGGTGGACTATAAAGCATGTACTCAGAATAAAAGGGGAAAGCTAACTGCAAGTAAAACAATTTCTGTGCTTATTAATATTTGTATAAAATATTTTATGATAAAAACTACATGTTATATACAGTAAAACAGTTTTGTATAGAGTGTAGTTAGTGAGATTTTAAATATGGGGGGGAGTCTCTTCACTGACTATTATATGTGTTAAAGATATTAAAGTAAACATACTTTTTGGTTGTATGAAATATAGGTTTTATGACATAGCAAGAGAAAAAGGATGGGCAAAAGCAAGTTTAATGCTTATATGCTGTGATCTTGGGCTGCTAGAGTAGGGGTGGGCTGTAAAAGTGCACTGATTATACAGTATGTAGAATTAAGATATTTTCTCTTATTTTGCAAGGGTGAATGACTGAATGTCTAGATTACTACATTTGGCTTAAGCTGCAGAAAGGTATTTTTTGTAAGCATGTGGGCTTCAAAAATAAGACAAAATGAAGAAAGCCATGAAAATGTTTAGTTTCTTATAACTGCAAAGATATTAGGCTGTTTGTTTATTAATGGCAAATGTTCAGTGGAGTTGAGACGTCTGGAGCTGAGGGCAGCTGTGCACTGTTTTCTAAGTGAAATTTACAACTCAGTGCTGAGTGCATTTCCATAGAGACAAGATGTCTGCAGATGCAAACAGTTAATCTTGAGATCTCTGAGTATTCTTTCTTGAAGGAAATGCTGATTTAAAGGTACAATTGCAAATAGTTTAGTGAAAATTTTAAGTTTGAAATTATGGGAAGTGAATAAGAGGTAACCTCCCTACCAGCCTTAATAAATTAATGCATCTAATAAAACAGTGTAGAATTTAGTATTTAGTTTTATTTAAAGATAGTTTATTTAAAGATAGCCAGTGCACTTTTTCGTAGGGCTAGAACTTAATGCTTTCAGAAAGCATACAAGTTGTTTTCCTATTTGGGAGAGAAAGAGAGATAAGAAAAGAACAGATAGCAATCAGTGTAAGTGGGGGGGGGGGGGCACAGGCTGTAGCATGAACTTTAGCATGGGTATCCTTAACTTTAGGTTAGATAATGCTTTTAGGTACAGCCAACAATTTGGAGCAATTGTTCTCTTCTAGAGGGCTAAATTTCTTGTTTTAAAGACATACATAGTTTTGTGTGTGTGTGTGTGTGTGTGTGTGTGTGTGTGTGTGTGTGTGTGTGTGTGTGTGTGTGTGTGTGTGTGTGTGTGTACCAAATTAAGAGGGTATGGGGTGTTTTGTATTCAGTTTTTTTGTTTGGAAGTTTTCATTAAAATAAAAAGTCTTGAAAAATGTGAAATATGTTCAAATGGAGATGAGACGCAACAACTGTACGAAAAGATCAGCCTGCCAAACAGTATATGTGTGTAGCAAAAAAACTGGAAATATACATTTAAAAAAAATGCACTGATTATTTGCATTCTAAAAAAACTGTCATGCATAATAGGTTGGAACAATACCTTATTATCATGATGGATATGCTGTCTTGACATGCTCCTAATGATAAATGCAGTGCTGCAATCACATCGAAGATAGCTTTAAAAAATATTAAGCATAGAAGGGGTGCTGGAGCTATCTGACACTGTAAGTGCTGTTGCATGTCATTAGCACCACCCAATTAGGGGATAAATAAAAAATCCTCCATCATGGAGAACACTGCATGTGATACTGTGGGCTGCTCTGCTCTGAGTCATCTTCCCTTCTCAACCTGCAAAAGGTCCAAGCCCCAGGGGTTGACCTGGTGATCTGGGAACATGAAAGAAAAGCAAGAACACTGGATGCAGGCCAGGAGCAACTGAATGTCTATTGGAGGGCACACAAAAGGAGACAAGAAAAACAATACATAATGTGTTCCTGATGAATGCAATTCCTTACCTGAGGTCATAATGTAATGCTTGCGACAACGCAGAAAATATACAGAGATATCATGTCAGGAAGTTATGTTTGGAACACAGATAAGTTACAAAGGAAAAGAAACTGGAATAGAATCATAATGAAAAAAATACCATGAAGTCATGTACATTTGCATAAGCAGCATTGATCTTGCACTGTGAACATTCTTTAAGAAATAGATCTCATAATAGACATTAAGGTTAACTATGTAGTTCATCTAGAATACAACAGCATTTGGTGATACTGGAGGTGTTTGCAAGTTCAGTATGTTTTGCTTGAATAAGTTAATTTTTATTATGATTATGCAACTTCTGTAACTTTATGTGTTAAAATTGTGGCTATATTTCTCACTGTTTTTGTAAATACATTATTTTTTTTCATATAAAATGTTATGCTATTTTTTAAATTATAGAAATATGTGTTACTTAATCTGATATGTGCCATTAAGAAGATATAAGACCACTACGTTAATGCTCTGAGTTTAATGGTAGACACCAAAAATAAGCATTGATGCCAAGTTCTTTAATGGACTTATAGCTTGAAAAGGTTAATGTGAATCAACGTGTGTGTTTTAATGAGGACAGAAATTAGTAGGATCGAACTATGGCAATATTTGCATTGAAAATATTTGGAGCTTTTCTCCCTGGACCTCCACTTAAAATCGGATTTTACCCAGGTGGACTTTCCCAGTAATAAAATGTTATTGTTCTGAAGCCAGTTGTTTTAGAGAAGTTAAGTCCTGGCTATTGCTATTTGCTGCTTTTATTCTATGGTCTATTTCCAGCTGTTCAGAATTGCAAATAGATACTGTTGTAAACTTGTTCAATTTTTTTCATATAAAATGTTATGGTTCATTTGGAATTCTAGAATTGCATGCTATTGCTTCTGGCAAATGCCTAGAATGTAATGATACTTACTGTAAATAATTGGCAGTGAAAGTTAGTCATGCTTTAATGGGTGGACTGGACATTTAGAAATGATTAATATAGAATGGAAATTAGGTTTTACAGAAAACAGAATTAGTAGAATTTAAATATAAAACATTGCATTTAAAATGTCATTGTTGAATTGAAAGTATCACTGTCGTAACAGCATACTGTCACTGTCGTAACAGTATGCTGTTCTAAGTTTATGTGGGAATTCTGCTTGTATTTTCAGTTGCTTTGAGTTTTATGCACATAGTTGTATACAACTTCAATTTTTCACATAAAGTGTTATGCTAATATTACTTTCAGAATTATAGATCTGCATGTTAGTCTGTTATATGTTATTAATATATAGCACCATTAAAGAAATATCTAGAGTTCTGTGATGTGCATTGTTAATAATTATACATTGACTGACGATTAATATTCCAAACGTGCACGCTGATTTGCCAGCCCAGCCAGCGTGCCTGTTGTAAATCTGACTTATACTAATGGAAAAAGGTCCAGTCGCCCAGACTTTTTCCAGTTGGTATAAGTCTTGATTTTTTTGTTTTTGTTAGGTAGCAACGGAGAATGGAAGATCTCCGTTGCTGTAATCTCGCTATGTTATATGTTTAACATAGCGAGATATCTTAAAAAAAAATCAACAAAGATCTTCCTTTCTCCATTGCTTTTTTTAAAGATATCTCACGATGTTAAACTCGTTTGACATAGTGAAACAGCTTTAAAAAATCAACAAAGATCTTCCTTTCTCCAATGCTTTTTTTAAAGATATCTCACGATGTTAAACTCGTTTAACATAGTGAAACAGCTTTAAAAAAGCAACGGAGATCTTCCTTTCTCCATTGTTTCCTCAACATAGTTCTGATGTACTGCATAAGCATACGCATGCGCAGTACATCGGAAAAAGCCCCAGGATAGCGGAAAACAGCGAAAGGGTACCACGCAGGTATTATACAAAGGCATTATTTAAGAAAAGTATGTTTTTTTCTTAAATAATGTCATTTTATAATAGCAATAACCCACGTCTGGGTGTGGGTAATGCTAGATTTACACACAGTTGTCTTTGTTTGGCCACTCGGGCTTCGCCCTTGTGACCAAAAAACACCAACCGTGGGTAAATCTAGTATTACCCATACCCTGACATGGGTTATTGCTTAATTAGGACAAGCCATGCTTTAATGGTTTTATGTCTGTAAAAGCATAATTTAGATGTGAAGCAGAAGTTGGGTTCTACTGCGAAAAGAATTAGTAGAACACTTGCATTTCAAATGTCATAGTTTTGAAGTTAGTTCACTTGGTGAAGTTACATTTTTGGCTGGGACTATATGCTGCTTTAATTTTATGAAGCAGAATCATTTCTACATTTCTACTTGTTTTGAATTGGAGATAGGCATTGTGATTATGCTCAGTTTGTCATATAAAATATGTTACTTTCGAAATTCTAAAACTACATTTTATTGATTCAGTGAGTGCTGCTGACAAGATAAAATGATTACTAGGTAAACACTTTCAATTTAATGACACTTATTGTAAATAATTAATAGTTGTCATGTTTTAAGTGGGCTTGCAATTGGAAATGAAAATGTAGAAAATCAACTGGCTTTTAGTGAAAGTGAAATCAGCAGAATTTAGATATGATAAATGTACATTTAAAAGTGTATTATTGAATCTAAAAAATCACTGTTGTCTGATTCTAGATAAGTTGCAAGCTGTTTGAATAAGCACTTAAATTGCCACGTTAATTGTAAGATGCTTAGATCATGATGCACTCGTGGAGAGGCATGCACTTCCTTTGTATAAGTATTACTTAGAAATCATCGCGTTCTATGTTTACTACTTATCGTTTCTTGACAAACAGTACGCATATAATAAACAAGCTGTATAATGTTGTATAATAACCATAGGTGGTCGTTGCGTAATGGATTTTAGAAACTGCTGTATCTTATCATTCACTGGTAGCATCTTTAGACAGCCTTTGAACTGATATTTTATAACTGACTCAGTTCCAAATCCTTAAATCCTGATTTGCAAGACCTGAGATGGATGTATTTTATGAGAGATGGACACTAATTAGGCGTAATAGGTGGGTGTAATCATTATAACACTAACTCTGAATTTTATGATGACTTTTCTAGACTTTATTATTACTACTGTATGAAGGTAGTGTATGATTGCATTTGCAGTTTATCTAAACTCTAGAAACATGCATCTTGTTTAATACATTGCTGTTTAGGAAAGTACTAGAAATACAACTCCTGTTTAACAGATAATGATGGGACTGGGTTAGGTTGTTGATTGTGGAGTTCTATTCAAGTCTATATAAGTTAACTAAAGAAATATTTTGGTAGCTATCTGATGAGGAAGCACTGTGTAGTTAGTTGAGTAATAGTTAATTTATGGGTGCAACATGGATATGAGATTGATAAACTATTTGACTATTTATGCTAGTCTTGTTAAATTTTCTTTGGACCTCAAGAAATGAGGGACGTCTGCATTTAAGTTTAATGTTTGTATATGTGATGCGATGAGTCTTTCATATAGTAAAATTGGATTTAGCTGAATGACTTCTTGCCATTTGCTGGTTTGCTGATATGTGGACACGGCAGAAGTTTTGTTGGACACAGAGGCATGTTATAGACTGGCAAGTGAATTGCTGATATGTTTTGGAGTCTTTAATGGAATGAGTATATTGGCTGTGTGTAAGTTCATGGAGACTGTGTGGACAGGCAGTGTTCCTTTGGAAGGGGTGATGGGTGGTACCTGTCATTGTTGAAGACCCATGTTGCTTACTGAGGTTAAAGACTATAGATAAGTGAAACAATGAAGTCACACAATGTGAGGGTAATGCAAGCCTGATAGTGGGGTACTGGAATGATGAAGCATCTGGAAGGGAGTGACAACAGTAATAGAGTTGGGTTTTTCAGCATTAGGTTATCTTATGGCAAATAGGTTATACTGTTGCTGCCAGTACAGTGACATATGACTCTTAGGATGGATGAAAAGGAGAACTGAATTAAAAATAAATAAATAAATATATATATATATATATATATATATATATATATATATATATAATATGACAAGACTGGGATTTATATCAAATAGAATAAGCAAGGAAATTAGATATGGGAAAAGTGTCCAGAAACAGGGACCTGACAAGATGGTAATTTGGGTAGTAAATCGATATTAAAATATTCTAAATAAAATGCATTCAAATGACTAAATTATCTCTTAACTTCATGACTGCAGGAGAAATAAAACTGATTATTGTTTTGGAAGACTGCTATTTCTCGGTTTGCACAGTTGTAGGAAACCTCTGTTGGTATGATGATGTCATCAAGTGGATGGACTTGATTTGTGAACCTGTTAGATATAATTACACATGTTCTGTTTGGAATCTTGAAATACTGAAATGTCAAATTTCAGTATTTCGAGACCAAATTGTCGAATCTGCAGTTGTGTGAAACTGCAGAATATCGAACCCAGAAATGTCGAACCCACGGTACTGATGGCGCGTTAGGAAAGTGTTATGTTTTTTAAGGGTTTTGGGGAAGGTTTCTGTGTATTTGAGTGTCTTGGGGAGTGTTAGGTGTGGGTTAAGGTAGGTAGATAAGAGTGTGTCGGTGTTTAGTGTGGTGGTGTTTGTATGTGTGTGATGTGTGTTTGTGCAAGGGGGTGTAGAATGTGTGGTGGTGGGTTTTCTGTCTTTCGGTGTTTAGTGCGGCCTCGGAGTTAGTATATATAAGTAGTGGGTTTGCTGAAAGTGCAGGGGGCTTGCCCCCTGCTTATAAGAAGGGTATGTGTGTGTGTTTGTTTTATTGTGTTTGTGTGTGTTGTTTTGCTTTGTTGTATTGTCAGGAGGTAGGTGTATTTGTGTTTGTATGCCTGGTGTAGTGTTTTGTTGAGGTTCATGGTTTTGGTTCTCAAGTTTGTGAGTTTTCGGCTTTATAGTCTCGAGATACTGAAATTCGATATTTCAGTATTTCAAGATTATAAAGTGAATCCAATTGCACCGCTTTACATGGATATAGATAAGATTCAAGATCATATTATATAAACAGTCTAAGAGTAACACTATCTATTTCTTGTATACTGAAAACAGTAATCTAATACTTCTCAGTCATCTGGATTTAAATGATGATTGTATATACAGTTGTCTGTTTTGCTTTAAACAGCAGTAGGTAATAGGCGAAATGTACATCTTTCATCCTTTTGGAGAATGAATGTTCTCCAGTAAGGTGTTAATATATAGGTAACACCACTAAGGGATAATTCCACCAACTCATGGCAGCAGATTATTCTGTCCTAAACCAGGACAGAAAAGAAACCAAATGGTTGTCATTTTGTTTTATGCTCGATAAATGCTGCTTTGCTGTTTAGCGAGGGTAAAGTAATAAAAAAGGTAAAAAAAAAAAATAAAACTCAACTAGCAGAGGTAATAACAGTTATAAGGACTTGCCATTTTACTTACACCTAGCTAAATGCATGTTTTTTTAAACTAAAACAAAACAAATTTAATGTGTGTGTGCGTGTGTGTGTGTGTGTGTGCATGGGTATTCATGTGGGTATGGTTATGCAGTGTAAGGCGTCACAACATCCTTGAGTAGGTATTATTCCCCCAGTAACAACCCCATGTCAGGCATTATATTTTTCTCAATACAAATGTCTTTTATTAAGTTTCTTAAAGGTCATGGTTTGTATTCCTTTGTCCACTGCTTTTTCTAGATTTCTTTTGTGACATCCCGCTTTTCAGTCCTTTCATATATATATATATATATATATATATATATATATATATATATATATATATATATATACTTCTAGATTTCAAATGGTCTCCACCATAAGAAAGTTGGCATTTTGAAAATGTAAAAATTTAGAAGTAGATCCACACACACACATATGTATGTATATATATATATATATATATATATATATATATATATATATATATATATATATATATATATATATATATATATATATATATGTATATATATATATATATGCATATATACAATTGACAATCACTCCAGCACATAAAAAGCACATTAAAAAGCAATGCAGCAGCAGTAAAGCAGCAGTAAAGCAAAGTGAGTTTATTCTACAGTTTGCCACCCAGACCAGTTTTGCTGCATGGCGTCATCAGCGTGTGTCTCAGTACAATGAAAACAATGCACCAAATATACATGTTCATTTAAAATGACCCACACCAAAACAAAATTACAATACAACAACCCCAACCCTTTATATAATAA